>NC_044912.1:3711629-4014835 GCF_001633185.2 Quercus lobata | reverse complement strand
GAGAGTGACTGTTGGTTTGAGACCGTTTAGATATTGGGCAGGCAAGTTAGTTGGTTAATTACTGAGATATTACGTTATTATATTAGGTATCTATATAGCATTGAGGACTGATTTGAAAGCGGAAGGTTTCTGATTACATAAAAATTAAAAAAATTCTCCTTAAGGTCTGTAAAGTTAGTTAATCTATAGCGGAAAAATAAGGGCTGGATCTACTAGAGGTTTCAAATTGCTTGGAATAAACTTGCTCATGTTGGTTTTTTAGCTAAATGGACTAGTTTAATCTGAGATTTTAATATTTTGTTACATGGTTGAGGCGGCCAAAAATGGTAGTGCTGTTGAATTATAGGCCTTAAGAGTCATCTATTTAAAAGGAAAAAAGAAAAAAGAAAGAGGCTATAGAGTCTTAGACATGGTAATTCAATAATCACACACTTCTTGCCCTTTCTTCTTTCTTTATATTTGTTTCTATTTAGTTGATTTAGTAGCATCAATGTGGAGACATGATGTTTTCTATGGGGAAAAAATGATTTGAGTGGTGATGTTCTGTTGTCTGGAAGCAGAATGGGTAGCTGTTGATGTTTTGCTGAATCACTGAAAGAACCTGACCTGATAGCATTTGGACATTTGAAAGCTATGGATTTTATTTTGCCCCATGTGGATGATATGAGTTGCAGAACCAAAGCTCATTCAGGGTTATTTTTATGTGATTAATATTATATTGTTTGATCTTTAAATCTGTAGAGGATCACATTCTGGGAGTTCTTATATTTTGAAGCTTGTCTATCTGGTTGTTAGAGATTTCTTCAATCTCATACCCAAATGTCTAGAAGACTAGAGTTAAGAGTTTCTATACTTTGAAGAGCAAACTCATATTCTATGTGTGATCTCTCAATGCACAAGGTTTTGCCATTGTAGCTTGTTGATCTATACAAAAGCACATTTTGTGGCATCTGACCGGTGCCACTTTCTTGCACCGGATTCTAGATAGTTAGCTGATCATACTTCATACGGCTTATAACTTGGCTCTACTAAAAAAAATTTTGTCTCCTAGATCTAGTTTAATAAAGCAATAGGCAATGCTTCCATATCCTAGAATTCTCTTCATCCTTAATATGGTAGGTGATTGACCAGATTGTAGAAGCTGGTCTCTAAAGGCGTTCTGGATTACAAAAGAATGCATGGGCAAATTTAATCAATCCCATTCAGGAGACGCAGCTAGCGATTTTTGATTAAGATTTTGAGTGATGATTTGGAATGAGGGACCAGAAACTACCTCTTTTGCTTGAGATGAAAGGCTTTAGAAATGAAATGAGGAAAAATGTTATGCCTCTTTATTTTTAGCTTACTTGACGACACTCTGTAAAACAAAACTAATAGTTGTTATAGTTTGGTGCTACGAATCTTTTAAGCAGGGACAATTATGAAAGCATCTTTGATATACTTGACATTGAGAATACTTTGTTTATATATATATATATACGTACAAATTGTGGGAACATGTGCATGTGGATAATGCTGACATGAAAGAAAAGACGTTTGCGTGTTATCAAAACATGTAGTTGTCATAATTGATGCCTTGCCTTCCAAAAATTCTGCAAGGTGATGTTGTGTGTGTGCATGTGTACATGTGCATTTATGTGCATGCATGTGTGCTTGTAGCTTTGTTAAACTAATGCCGTAAAATAAGTATACATATGGCCATATGGATTTCTTATTGCCAGTTTACTGTCTTGCATAATATTTTATTCTATTGCACATCTTTACTTACCACTGCATCCTTTGTTTTTAGGGTCTTCTTCTTGCCTCTGGCACCTTGTTTGTGAATCATATTACAAGTAATAGTTGTGATTCTAGCATATGACTAAACAATCTAAGCCATCTTTCTCAGATCTTTGCTCTTAAGCTGATGCTACTTCTCTTCTTATCAATGCATTCATATTTTATAATCCTCTTCTTAAAATCTTTTTACCCGAGTTGCACTTATCGATCTTTCTTTTCCCATTGACTTTGGTTAATATTACTAATCATAAAGCATGTTCTGCTTTACAGATTCTTTTTTTTCTTCTTTCAATTTCTTTTAATAGGTATAATGCAATCACACTATTTAGACACACTTCTCTGCATGCTTTCTACTACTATATATACAGGGGTGGGATTCTGACCATATCCCCATCTCATGAATAGTTTATTCAAGCTTGCCGTCATCTTTTATTACTATTCCCTTGTTTTTTCTCCCAGTTTTGTGATGTTTTTTGTAGTCCTGTTACAAGTTTAGCTTAAAATTTAACAGTAATTTAGACAATTAAAATATTGTATGACTGTATGATTAGCAAACAGATAGGGCCTTGGTGTAATCTTTGGCATAAGCTTATTTTGATTGGAAATTTATCTTCTCTCTTCTATTTCTTCACATGTTAGTAATAGTCTATTATACTTGTCTCTGATTATATTGATATATTTGGCTGATACTTCTTTAAGGCTTTATATCATTGTTCCCTTAAATGTTTCTCTTTCCCCCATAAAAAGAATCATTGGCTTCTTATAAATTCCACCTCTACTTATTTTTGTTGTGAAAATGTTAAATGATCAACTGATGCAGGTGCAAATGATTTTTTCATGAAATTTTTTGAGTCTTTAATTTCATATTTAATATTTTTCTTAATTAAATATACACTCGCTTCCTGAAAGATAATGTGTTCCACCACTTCGGATAGAAGACATGTTTTGGTCACCATGTCAGAATCTGACATGTTGGTGCATAGTTGCTGTCTATGTATGCTAGGTAACAACTCCACTATAATTGTATGCCTAGACCTTGCTTAAGTTATTGTCTACTCTTTGGGAAAAATAGTGTCCTACCATTATAAAGACAATACATCCAGTTTTGTGGGTAGAATTTAGGGTAGCACTGGAGGATTTATGATGTTTTCTCATTAGTCACAAATTCCATGTGCAAAGATGATTGAGGGACCTTGAATATTGATTGAGGATTATGATTCATGAAAGTGTGGATTTTTTTTTTCTGGTCATTCTTACAAATTGATTCTAGGTGTATCAACTATGGAAATCAGAATGTGTTCTTCTTCAATGCAAAACGGAACGTTATTGCAAAATAGTTGATGTAGGACATCCTAGGCTTCCCACCTAGATTAGTCCTACCGTAGAATCTTAGGCTTCCCACCTAAGGTGTTTGGAATCACCACCAAACAAATACAATGCAATCTCTGCAAATAATCTCAATAATAATAATAATAGTCTGTAAACAGCTTCTAGGAATTACAATGATAAAGATAAACTCTCCTAAACAATCTCAAATACTAATGCGATAATCCTAACAATCTCAAATACTAATCCAATACTAAAGATAAACCTAAATAAAGATAACATAAATGATAAAGATATTCTCCATAGATGTGCTATCATGTGGTGTCCGCACCAATAGTGCAGATGTTAACGTTCATATGGTACTGATTCTCATTGAGCATGGAGTAGGATCTGATCTATTTTTGTCATTTTATAACTTAAAATTGAATACTTAAATGTGACCGAATAAGAAATATTTTGTTGTTAATGAAATACAGGAAATGGTGATCGTTCTATTCCAGAAGGAGATGGGAAGAAAAAGAACAATTCTTCTGATGGAAACAAATCCAATGACACTGCTTCCAATAAATCTGAGCGTACAAGCTTGGACTGGAGAGAGTTCAGAGCAAACCTATTTGCTCGGGAGCAGGTGATATATTTCTCTCTTAGCATAGCTGTTATCTTCCCGAAATTGAACGGTACTATTTGTAAAGTCCCAAATGTATCATGTGTTTCACTCAATGTGATGTACAATTTAAGGTGCTGAGATAAGAGCTTTTTAGAAGTGCTAATGTTTGTATTAGATTGACCCCATCCGTTATGGGCTTGTCTGGTTTGTTGTTTTTAATTATCTAGCCTTCCACGGGAGGGTAAGGCTATTAATTTGGATAGTTTGTGAAAAAATTCCTTACATGCCTTAAGAGCTGGCACAGTGCTGGGTTGTTGGGTCAAATAGTCACCTGCTTATAATCTGATTCCTCTGGGGTTCATTAGGTTTTGATGCCTGGCACAAATCTATCAGTTTGCAATTGTGGTGGATATTGGTTTGAGAGTTCAATTAGATGAGATTAACCTCCATCTATAAGGTTCTTGGAAATTTAGCCCCCCCTCTTTTTGGTTATGCGAACCACTTGTAAATGTTGAATTCTCATGTGATTTAACAAAGTAGACAAGATGGTTCAAAATCATGCTTCATAAACTGTAAAAATCACTTTTATTCTTTTGTAGAATTAAAATTCATACTCAAAATGATTATTTTGCAGGCGGAAAAGGTAGAGACTGATACTCACAACCAGGATGTGAAGCCCCATGAGTCCAAACCTCTTGGCCTTAAATGGGCCCATCCTATTCCAGTACCTGAGACTGGCTGTGTCCTTGTCGCCACAGAAAAACTTGATGGAGTGCGAACTTTCGAGAGAACTGTTGTTCTCCTTCTTAGATCTGGAACCAGACATCCACAAGAAGGCCCGTTTGGGATTGTCATCAACCGTCCACTTCACAAAAAGATCAAACACATGAAACCCACTAATCTTGATCTAGCAACCACCTTTTCTGATTGTTCCTTGCATTTTGGGGGACCTCTTGAGGCAAGCATGTTTTTGTTAAAAACTGGGGAAAAATCAAAGCTTCCTGGATTTGAAGAGGTGATCCCTGGCCTGTGCTTTGGTGCTCGAAACAGTTTGGATGAAGCTGCAGTTTTGGTAAAGAAGGGTATTCTTAAGCCTCAGGATTTCAGATTCTTTGTTGGTTATGCTGGGTGGCAGCTGGACCAATTGAGAGAGGAGATTGAATCTGATTATTGGTATGTGGCTGCTTGCAGCTCAAATTTGATTTGTGGGGCTTCATCAGATTCTTCATCAGAAGGTTTGTGGGAAGAGATATTGCAACTAATGGGTGGTCACTATTCAGAATTGAGCCGGAAGCCTAAGCAAGATATGTAGTTATTGGATGAGCCTATGCTTGTTTACTAAATAAAAACCAATCGAAGAGTTGAAGGGAGACATGTAATCAAATTATTAGTAAAGCCAATTGTACAGAAAGTTCTCTGGCTTTTCCAATCAGTAGATCTTCTTTCTGTTTCTTAAGCCTTTTGTTTTCTTTTTTCCCCCGGTTCTATTTTATTTTATTTATAATCAAAGAACCTTATATGTTTTTGTATGTAATGATACTCTTTAGGTTACCTCATTGATAAGAAGTTAAGCAATTACAAATAGCTTTGTAACAGTGATGCAGTTTATTTCTGTAATTGGCTAATTGCTCTAGTGCTACAAGCTTTAGGCATCATCAGAAATACTTGTGGGGAAGTTTAAGTCTAATGATCATGGTGATTTCCTTTGTTTTGAAATAAACTTCCACAGAGAGTAGTCATGTTTCAATAGGTTTGGTGCAAGGGATACCCAAATGGATCCAGCGCCTCTTGTGGTTCCTGGGCACTGAGGTTTGAATTCGACCAGCTTCTCTCCCTATTTTATTGGCAACAAACACACACACACACACATATGTTAGAATATTTGCAAGAGGATTTATTGCTGTCTTTCCAAGGATCAGACTGAAATAAGGAAAATAGTTATCCTTCACTAAACTTGAACAATTGGAGGACCTCTTAGCTGGATCATGTGCGTATGCACTTTAGTTATTCATGAAAGAGGTGGGAATGTTTCTAATGCTGACCAAATGATCAACTTTATTTTAGCAAGAGTTGACACCATCAGAGAGAACAGGTCAGTAGGATGCAGGAGATGCCAAAAATATTAAATCCCTGAATCCAAATGACAATGATGAGTACACTGATCAAACTGCATAGCATTCACTAATTTCTGCAGCCATTTGATGATCCATCAACAGAAGCAGTGCAGGTTCATACTAGAGCATTAGCATTGGAAAATGCTAATGCTATATCTAAGGGAAATTTAGCATTTATAACCTTAAAATCATCTACATCAAAAAATGGTAAAGGCAAGTATTGTAAATTTTTTGCAATACTTGCTACAGTGCAATTCTAAAGATAGAATTGCACTGTAGCAGTATTGTATAAAAAAAAAAAATATTTTATCTCTACTCTCTCTCCTCTGTCTCTCATCTCTCTCATTTTGTCCGTGCCCTTCTCTCTCTCTTGTCTCTGCTCTCCATCTTCTCTCTCGTTTCTGCTCTCGATCTGCTCTCTCATCTCTCTCATTTTTTTGAATGGATTTGGTCCGATGGCTCCAGTGATGTTTTTTTTGAATGGGTTTGCTCCGGTGATGATGTTTTTTGAATAGGTTTGCTCTCTCGTCTCTGCTCTCCATCTTCTCTCTCGTCTCTGCTCTCTCATCTCTCTCATTTTTTTGAATGGATTTGCTCCGATGGCTCCGGTGATGATTTTATTGAATGAGTTTGCTTCGGTGGCTCCGGTGATGATGTTTTTTTGAATGGGTTTGCTCCGGTGATGATTTTTTTGAATGGGTTTGCTCCGGTTTGCTTTGGTGATGATTTTTTTTTGAATGGGTTTGCTTCGGTTTTTGATTGGTGGCCTGGGTTTCAAATCGGCGGTGTGGATTGGTTGATCGGCAGCGTGGATCGGTGGCCTGGCCTGGGTTTTTGATCGGTGACCCGGTTTTTGAATGGGTTTGTGTTTGTGTTTGTGTGTGTGGCTTGGCTTTGTTGCTGGGTTGTGTTTGTGCGTGGCTTTGTTGCTGGTTTGATGTTTGTGTTTGTGTGTATGGGTGTGGTGATGGGTTTGGATAGGTTGATCGTTGTATAATGGGTGTGTGTTGTGTGTTGAACCGGTGCTGGGAGATAGGAATAAAAATGGCTGTTGGAAAGCCCAGGAAAATGAGCTGAACGGTTGGGAAGAAATAATAAAGAATGGGTTAAAAAATAATATTTTAATAAAAATAGAGTTTTAGGATGTGGAAGAATTGTAAAATGGTATGGTATATTGATAAAGTGGTGTTTTATGGTAAAATAGAATAGCATTGGAATTTTCCAATGCTAATGCTCGTGGCAACATTTTTGTGGAAAATATGACTAGGCTAGGAAAGTATCTAGCTCCTCTCCCAAAGACTCAGCAAGACCAGAACTGAGTAATTGTCAGATTCTGTATTTCTTTTTCCCAGCTTCCCCGTAAGATGTCTTTACATTGTTTGCAAAATTTGTATAGGCTACCACAGAAAATGTAACAAATCATTTCAGAATCTACTAAGAAATTGGGGCTCCCAAAAGTGCTTTTCTCAATGTTCCCCCCACCACCCCTCTCCTCTTTATCCCTCATTCTTTTAACCAGTAATTATTAATTTGTAATTAATGTTGATCAAAAAATAAAATTTAAGATCTAAGATTTATTACTCATCAAAAGCTGGTAACTAATGCCCAAAACTGTTAACAGATCAGCACACTTGACTAAAATTCTGTATATTCCTTTCTCGTAAGTACAAGTAAAATACATGAAAAGAAAATGAATATTTATACATTGCATGTATATACTGGCTTCAATTGAACAAACCCTTTCTACTATACAAAGCAAAAACCTGCACATAATGTCTAAGCAACCAAAGAAATAATCACAGATCCTTATAACTTGACAATTTCAAAGCAACCCCGCAGCACATACAACCGTCTGAATGCCTTGTTTTCTTCTCTTTTCTTTTTCTTTTCTTCTTTAGGGGAGGAAGGGGGGGCAGAACTATAATCACCTTATTCTTGGTTTAAACCTTAGTGGCATATGATCTCTATTCAGTATGTGGTGATCACGAAAGAAGCTTCCGGCTGGCATGCACGATAGATTCACTGGTCAGAACAGCCAGGTCATAGAAAATCCATTCCTACCAAGGAAGAGAAGTTTCAAATTTTGAGAATCATGAAACAT
Organism: Quercus lobata; assembly: GCF_001633185.2. Lineage (NCBI taxonomy): Eukaryota > Viridiplantae > Streptophyta > Magnoliopsida > Fagales > Fagaceae > Quercus > Quercus lobata. The sequence goes on along the minus strand of NC_044912.1, from coordinate 4,006,908 downwards.
TTCTTTAATGGTAACCATCGTAGTTTTTATTGGTTCTGGTCTTGTCAAGTCGTGCTTTACGAACAGCTTGTTGGATTTGTCTCTCATGCTCTTTGAGCATATCTTCAATGTTACCTCCTGGTGGCATCAATGGTCCAGAGTAGTGGATTCTGTTCTTCTTTGGTACATATCCCTGTAATCAAACGAGAAGAGTCAGTAATCTTAAACACTTGGTGATAACTCAATATCAGGAAATGAATGTACAAAAAAGTGTATATTTTGTATTGGAAAACATTGTACAAATTCTTGGCTAAATAAAAAGTAAACTTACAAATTCGTCAAAATATTATTATATAAATTGAGTGCTGTCACAAGTAGCTTATGTTATGATAGCCCAACAGTTCATGTATTAGTTTTCAGGTCCACAGTTTTGACTTGTGAAAGAAAAGTATATAGTTAAGGAAGGATTATGAGCAGAAAAAAGTTAAGTCATTACCATTCCAGGTTCTTTTCTAGCTACTCTTTCATCTTTATGTGGAGAATTGGACAGGTCTGCAGCTGCCGGAGGCATGTGAGACTTTTGTGCCTTTGACTCACCATTGTATCTTGCAGGGGCTCCCGGCCTGTTCAATGATGATCCTACTAAACTAGTGTGTGCCACTGAACTAGAATGAGTGTAGCCATTCTTCCTAGCTCCTCTAGGTGGCTCCATCCGGAAACCAGACCCACTTTCCTCCGTGGGATCGTACTTGTGACTGGAGGTTTTGGGATTAGTCTGCCCCTGTCATGTTTAAGTTAGCCAGATGAGTGAATGAAAATTACACTAATAATAATAATTAGTTGTCATTCAAGCCTTAAAATACCTTCAAAGAAACATCTCCCTGGGCGTTGAATTCTGGTGTTGGCACTGCCTTGGCATCTCTTAAACCCCTTCTGACAGAATCAGCACCACGTCCTTTTACATTTTCAGCTTTTCTCCTGAAATAAAAAAAAAGACTGCATTTATTGCAATATCCTAATAAAATTTCAAGGCAAGGGACTCTAATTTCAAGCTCTGCAAAATGTTACATTTGAGGCTTCCACACAAATCAATCAATATCAATATATATATAAAAAAATAGAGACATCATGTTGGAGAGCATGGGGTCGTGCCAAGTGGCACATTCCTTGAAGTTCTTTTTATTTAGGCTTCTTCTTCAAAGATTTTGCATTTATATTAAATTATTAGTTCATTGAATCATCTAATAGAGTAAATGTATATATTAATTATCTATAGTTGTGCATTAGTTATTTATATTAAATGAATTTATAAGATTATTTTTATAAACTTTATTTAAGAAATAATTTTTAGTTGGAATAATAATATTAGATTTACAATATGACATTATTCCTTATGTTTAGTTGCTTTGACAAAAATTGACACAAAAACTAAAAAAAAAAAAAAAAAAAACATTTGTGAATTCACTAAAAATTAATCTTAACTCTTTAAATTTCCTGATTCCTTTTAGTAACATGTGATATATATATATATATATATATGTATGTATGTGGAACTAACATTGTGTTATTTATTTTAGGGTAAAATATTATTTTGGTCCCTAAACTTTACCAAAAATTTGTTTTTCATCCCTAAACTTTAAGAAGTTAATTTTTCGTTTCTAAACTATTGAAAAGTTCATATTTCGTCCATAAACTATTAAAAATATTTTATTTATGTCCTTAAATTTTACTAAAAGTTTGTTTTTATCCCTAAACTATTGAAAAATTTCTTTTTTCATCCTTAATTTTGTCTCTATACTATTCAAAAAACTATTTACAAAGTTTAGGGATGAAAAAAGAACTTTTTAAAGTTTAGGGATGAAAAACAAACTTTTAGTAAAGTTTAGAGACCAAAATAGTATTTTACCCTTTATTTTATGTAATTAGAAAGATAACTAATAGAATGAATATGTTTATTTTGTTATATTAATTATTTTAAGTATAATGAAATTTTAATATCATTTTTCTAAGATTTATATGAGAAACAATTGATATATATATTTTTTAATGTGAGGAACAATTGATTTGATATATGGCATTCTTACTAAAATTTTAGTTGTCTTTGCAACTATTGAAACAATGTCCAACAAAGCATACCTTCTTTCTTCCTCATTTCGAAGCTTGGCATCAATCTCCTTGCTTGGAGGATATTTTGGTAAACTTGATGGGTCACAAGGTAGGGGCTTTGTTGTGAAGAACTGAAATGGAAAAGTCCAAATTATAAATCCAATAATTGAAACACACATAAATGAGGTTAATTACCTCAAGTTAGGCGTAAGGTCCAAGGGATATAAAGGGAAACTCAAAGTTACCTCACTTCTAAGTGCAGATGCAGCTGATCCTCGTTTCTCTGGTTCTATTGAAAGGAGTTTATCAACAAGAGCCAAAGCAGAAGAGGGAAAGTCTTTGAATGTGTCAGCAACAAAACGCCTGTATCGATGTTGAGGTTTGAAACTAGTTGCATGAGGCAATTTTGATTTTTGCCAGTAGTCCTCAGAGGGTGACCCACAAAGCTTAAAAATCTTATGCATTTGTTCCACCTAGTAATACTTGGGATGTTATTGACCACCATTAAAAAATATTTGAAGGAGTAAATGATATGTTTTTATGTTACTACTATATTAAAATAAATTCAAAACCAGGATCAGCTCTGAGTTCTCAGTGCTGATTAGCATAGATGATGATGTTCCTTACACCTTAAAAAGTATGCATACAATCCAAGCAATTTAATCCTATAAGGGGATTACCTCTGTTCTTCCAGGCATAATAGGCTTCCCAGCAAACAGTTCTGCTAGGATGCAACCCGAGCTCCACATATCAATAGCATCCCCATACTCTGTAGCCCCAAGCAAGAGCTCAGGTGCTCTATACCACAGAGTTACAACACGGCTTGTCAACGGCTGCTCTTGATCAGGCTCATAAAAGGTGGCCAAACCAAAGTCTCCAATCTTAAGAACTCCATTATTGTCAATCAGAAGATTTGAACCCTTGATGTCTCGGTGAAGAATACCACGACTATGGCAGTGCTCAAGGCCACAAAACAACTGTTGCATGTAACATTTAATCTGCAAGCACATCGTATAAATATCAATTTTAGACTAGCATCATTTCGAGCAAAGAAATCTGTTAAATGGAACAAGCAAAAAAGGAAAATTTCATGTCAATCTTTTCCCCATATGAAAATTACAGAACATGAAGAATGTGGGCAGAAGAGATGCCAAGTGCATATAAAATTCAAACTTCTGGTATTTGTTGAAAAAGTGAATCCCCTCATTTCTTTTGGCTGCCAAATTGCCAGAAATGATTTATTTCCATGAATTATAAAAAGAAGAAATTAATGAACAAGAAAAAAAGACAAGGCAGAAGCTTAGTATCTTGATCATAGTGAAAAAATGCCCAAGGCAAAATAAATTTAACCAAAACCTCCATGTAGCTTTGAATAATCTTCTTTTTGTCTATTTCAACTGGCTAGGTTTATCTCTCTTTTTAAAATAAATTAAATTAAATTCATCAAAATATTTTTAATTGTTGAAAAAGAGATTAGGAAAGCTCTTAATGAACCATGAAATGTCTACCATTAACTGCTTAGTATATTACAGTCCAAATATAAATCTGGTAGGTCCACCATGTACTTTTTCTTTTTGGGCCTGAACACCCTTTGCATTAAGAAACCATGCTCAAAATCAAAATGGATACCTTCAAATTTTTAAGAGTAAGTGATAGAAGAGAAGGTACCTGTGGTTCGGTAAACTTGATGCTACGTGTTGCTGCAAGCCCAGCAAGGTCATGGTCCATGTACTCAAAGACAAGGTACAAGCTGCTTGACATCCTTGATGTAACTATTCCCTCAAGCTTCATAACATTTGGATGGTCAAGTTTACGCAGAATATGGATTTCCCTCGCCATAAATCGTACACTTTCTGGATCCATATTTAGAAATCGAACTTTCTTCAATGCAACGATTTTGCCAGTGTCAAGGTCACGAGCCTTATATACACTGCTGTAAGTTCCTTGTCCAATCTGCATTAATAGCATCCCATCTGGACATCAATATACAAGATATTGAACGAGCCTATAACTACAAATCAAAATCCTATACCACAAAAAGAAAAACGATACCTCTATCAAGTAAAGAGAATAATTTTAGTACCTGATAACACTGCCATGCTCAAATTTCACTTAGAACTCAAAAAAGGAAGAAAAAAACTTCAAAGTTTTTAATATTTATCATTATATTGAGATATCTTACTCTGATTGAAACTACAATTGCTAACCCTTCATTTTTTTTTCTCCCCCAAACTACTCAATTTTCACTTAAGCAACATGTAAGCAACATATGTACATTAAACTTAGCATTTTCAAGGAAATAACAATTAAAGTCAATATATTCTTACTATAAATCTTACGGAGTTGCAATACTTTCACATCCTGTTTTGTATGAATAAATTTTGATATGTTATTTTAGTTATTAAAATGGGATGAACCTCATATTTCTATCAAGTTAAGCCATATAAGCTTGTCCCACTCCACCAATTTTTTTTCCTTTCATCAGTATCTCATTTTAAGAAATATTTATTCCTGAAAAAAAAAAAAAATCTCATGCAGTTTAAAGAAAATGATAATATCATTTATACGTAGGATTTTTGTTGGTTCCTAGTTCATGGTTCATATGATTCTCATGCTAAAATCCATAATACTTATCAGTATCACAAGATCGCATACAAGTCTCAAACATGATGACAAAACTATTCTTTCAAAACGGTCACTGACATCAACAAACAAGGACAGTGTTTCAATAGTAGAGGCCTATCTCAAAAAGAGATACAATCAAAACATTATCGACATAATAAAACAAGGCGTACATTGCACTCAATAAGAGACATTGAAAGAAGTGATCAATTAGAAAACTAACTTTGTCTAACTTCTCAAACGATTCTGCCCGTCGAGGCACCCAACCTTTGATGGCTTCTCCTGCAACTGCAGTTAACCAAGACGGCCACCCAGCCGCGCTTTGCTCCCCTTTACCACCTTGGGGCGTGCTAATTATCTTAGACACCTCAGAATGTCTTCCACTTGATCCTAAATCCATTGTTGCCCATCTTTGGTGATGGCCATTGGTTGGTCTTTCCACAATCCTTTTTTTCTTCTCTTCAGTGTCCTTTGCTGACGTGATAGACCCCGAATTCACTGTCGAGGATGCCTTAGATTTCGGACGAAATGAACCATCAACTCCTCCACCACCTATTACCTCTACTACCACCTCCTGTCTCTTAGAGGGAGCTGGAGCTATCACTTGAACTGACTTACTAAGCTCCTGCGCTCTCTCCCAATCAGCAATCTTTTCAGCGTCTGAGGCTCCTTTGGAGCAAATGCACCCCATATTCTCACCTCAGAATGTTCTAAACATATACAGCAACAACAACAACAACAATCCCTTTTGCAATGTTATAACCAATAATCAAATGGGTAGACCTGCATTTTTTTCCGCAAAAGCCAAAGCTTCCAGTTTCAGCAAATCATATTTTCTCAAATTCTCAATCTGGGTGCTCTCAAATTCAATTTGAAACCAGTAAAAGAATCAAGTTTCTGATTCTTTTTGAACAAAGAAAGCCCACCCCTATTTATAATTGCAATGCAATATGATTGACCTTAGGTTCCCAGACCCTTCAGAACAAAGGAAGTTGCAGCCTCAGAATTTTCTTCCAGCAGATCAATGCTCCAAAACTTTTGAGAACCCAATTGTAAAGTTTCAATCTTTAATCACACTGAGGGTGGGAAGGAAATCAATGAATCCAAGAATTGTAGAACAAAAGAAAAAAAAAATTGTGACAAAGAATGTTATAGACTCTAAATTTTCTAAACTTAAATTGTACAATAAAAATCAACAAACAACAATACAATTTCAAAGGTTCAAAATTGATCTTGAAAAACCCAGACCAGAAAATCCTGCTTTGAACATAAAAGAAATTAAAATGTGAAAAAAAATATGAAAAAGAAGAACAAAAAACAAATATGTTCTTGATGCAGGAGTTTCTGGTTGCAGGCTTTTTCTGCTTTTGTTTTCAATTGAAGAAACAATCAAAAGAGTTCAAATTAATGTATTTTCCTTTAGTATATGCAAAGATTAGAGATTGAAGAAATGCAGAGGACATTAATGGAAAATCTCAAAAAAAAAATTGTATAAAAGTGAAAAAAGAAATGAAAAAAAATTAAGGGTCTTGGAGATTGCCCTGAGTTGGAATGTGGGTCATGTGTGAGAGAGACAGAGACACAGAGAGAGAGAGAGAGATTTGCGGAAGTGGGTTAGTCCTAGAAATGCGAAAAACCAAAGGTTTTTGGGACATGACAGAGTGGTGCTTGTTTGAGCTGACCTAGCTTAACTCTCTCTATCTCTCTTGAGAGAGAGAGAATCTCCAAGGAAAATGAACATGTATCTAGATAGATAGATACATGTATAATGTATGAAACAGAAATGGGAATGTTAGGAATCTGTGTCCTTCTGGCAGAGACACGTAGAGATTGTAACTTGTAAGAGCGAGAGAGAAAGTTTGTGACTGTTTGCAAAAAAAGAAAAGAAAACAATGCAGACGTGCACTGCAGTTTGTAGTAGAGAATCCACGTGTATCCATGTCAACTTAGGACTACTTGGCTCCACCTCACAAAATCTTTTCCTTTAATTTGTTTTTAATTTTATCCAAAGAAGATCATTTTTTTTTCCACTCATCTTAATGATTATGTCCAATTGTTAGGTTTATATTTTTGTCACGTGGCTTTTGAGGCAAATCACCTCATATTTCTAGTGATGGCAGGCCCTCTTCTTCTCAATCCGGAAATCCATCACCTAAAAATATCATCTCCAAAACACTTGTTTTTTTGTTTTTATTTTTGTTTTTTTTAGTATTATAGTCACTTTTCCTTTGTTAATACGGCTAATGTGTTAAAAATTTGGGTATTATTTTATTACTTTCTTTCTACTCTATTAATAAAGAAATAATTAAAAAAATAAGGGTAAATTATGTATTTGGTCCCTATCCTATACATCATATTTCAATTTGGTCCATAACTTTTCAATTGTGTCAATTTGCTCCGTAACATCTTAGAACTGTGTCAATTTAGTTTCTACAGTTATTTTTTGGATGAAAATTGATAACACGTTTAATGGCTAAAATAAAAAATTAGCTTTCATTGATTTGAAAATACAATAAAATTTTATTTTAGCCATTTACCATGTCATCAACTTTTATCCAAAAGATAACGACATGAACTAAATTGACACAACACTAAAATGTTAGAGACCAAATTAAAATATGGTGTATAAAATAGGAATCAAATATATAGTTTACCCAAAAAAAAAAAAAATATATATATATATATATATGTAAGGACACGATTCCTTTGCGGTCCAATACTGTTGTTGGGCTCGCACACGAAAGATCCCTCACAATATGATTTGTAGAGAGTGGACTTGAAAAGCTTGGGTTTGGTCACGGGGCGATGTTCCGGTCCTGATTTTAGAGGAATTCCTGCGGAAGAAAGAGTTGGGTTTGAATGTTTAAACCCTATGGCGTCGCATCCTACGAGATTGGGCTCCTCGGAATTGATCCGAGGACCATTGAGGTCTTCCCTAGTTTCCCGACGGCAGGTCTTTTTTATGATCTACATGTGTTATTAGGGTGTTTCCACCCATGGAGTCTTTCTCTTTAGAGATAGGATCCCCTCCCAGATTCACTTACTTCTTCTTTTATACTAGCCTGCGTTCGCTGTCCTTCGTCCACGTATAAGGTCAATCTTTACAAAACTGACATTTGTCCCATCAGTCCAATCCCGGAATTGTTGGGGATGGTTGATAAAGCTGAAGAGTACGGCTCTGTCAGGGGCAGAGCATTGAATGGCAATGAGAACAGCTTTTCCGGATATTCTTAGATTCTCTTTTAAGTTTGGCCCTATACCAGTTTTACCCCCCTTCTTCTGGTGGGATTTTGGATCTGCCGAGGACTGAATTGTCCTCGGCTGCATCCCAAAACTGCTTTGTGCTCTGTATTGTAGAGCTTGGGCCATAGTTCTCCTCGGCTCGGGCCTTCGGACTCTCTACGGGCAAATGAGCCTGGCCCATAAATTATTGGACCCCACAATATATATTTAAATAAAGTGATGAAAGAATAGAAGATATGACATAAGGTATATTATTAAATGATGTGTTAAAATAGATAAAGTAAATTTTTGATGTGTCAAAATAACATTTTTTTTTTTTTTAACACAACTGATAATAATGCTCTTAGAGTCATTTCATTAAAGATGGCAAAATACATTCCCTTGAGAGAAGAAAATGATATATATATATATATATATATAGGAAAATTTTATAATATTACTATGTATTTTTTAGGGTATGACCATTATAGGTAAGTATTATGATCTTAATAATGTGTTTTAAAGTATTTTAATGTCTATCATTCCCTCATGAGTATAAATAAAATGATACGATTAATACGGTTGAAAACTTGAAATAAACCATTTTCATCACAGTGGATATCATATCCTAGGTATACCATATAAGACAAATAATTTGGTTCACTTTACCCTTTGGGAATAGGTGAAAGAAATATCTTTCCATCAATGATAAGTGGGAAAAAGAAAACAATTTAGTCATAGTTTTGTAGTCATGGTTTTGGTTGTAAATTAGTTGTTATGGAAAAGCTAGAAAATATGAGTAAAATGGAAGTTTTCTTCTTCTTTTTTTTCGAAATATATAAATTTTAAAAGTTGTTACACCAAATAAGGGTTAGTTATTGTTTTCAACCAAAAAAAAGAAGTTATTACAATCATTTTAGATAGAAATAGATTAATTATTTTTTTAACAAATTTTGCAAATGATTTTATAACAAATTAACCAATTTGAAAGCGAGGAATAAATTTTGATTTTAAATTTAATGAAAAAAATATTCTTAAGGAAATATCTTATTCAGAAAATAAATTTCAAAATTAAAATTTTTTTAAGAGATTAAACTATTGAATATTGATGAATCATGAATCTAAATTCCCAAATTGGCCTGTTTTAACCCATATTAGATTTATTGTCAGGCGCATAATGTTGGGTCACATAGCCCATACGATTATTACAAAAACGAAAGAGGAGAATTCGGCCCATAATGCTGGGAACTATTTTTTTTTTTTTACAGTACTTGATTTCAAGGATATAAAAGGTCTCCGTTTTTTCACAGTACTTGATCTCAAGGAGATAAAGTCTCCGTCTAAAACTATCACAACCTCGTTTCGCTTATTCATCACTCTCATCAGTCTCTCGTCTCTCTCACTCTCACACTAGATTCATTTTTATCTGGGAAAAATGATGATTATTTTCTGGTTTTACATAAATTTTTTGAAAGTCTGAGGATAATCATAGCAGCAAGCTCCATCATAAGCAGGGGTGCTTTTGCTTGTGTATTTCATATTTGTTACTTTGTTTTACCCAAGTTTTGAGTTATGTCCATATCAGAACTGTTACTTTCTTTTTCTTTTTCTTTTTTGTGGTGACAGTGTTTCTTAATGGATGCAGGCAAATCCTTATTTTTGACTATGTAAATGTGATTGACTCTGATGAAGAATTGGCATCAATGGTAACTACTCCGGAAGGTTCATAATCACTAGTTGCTGCATATGAAATACATTATTCTGAATTGTGCATGTATTTTCTCCATGGTTTTGTTTGCTATTCATGTAAGAGGTTTCTTTCCCTTGCTAGCTGCGCTTTTCAAATCTCAAATTATGTCTTGAGCTCAGACGGAGTAGTTTTGGTAGAAGAAGAGAGCGAAATTCCTTTTTGTTGTTGTTGTGGAAAAGTTAGGGAGAAATACTTGCTTTTAAGATAATAATTGTCCCTATTTTTTTCCCTCTTGATACATGTTTTGTTTTCGGCCAACCCCAAAATTGTGCATGCATTTTTAAACTGTAATTGATATCGTGTAAACAAAACCAACATCATATCACTTCTATTTATAATTTATTCAAACATTACTGGAGAATCAATCTCATATGTCTCTTTTATCAAGTTATTGGGATTGAAACAACTCCATTAGAGTTTAATTATCATTGCATAATATGCTTATTCATTGAGCTAACTAATTTGTGCTCTCAGCCTACGCAATTTTTTTCGACATATTGCTGATGTTGTGAGCTGAATTTAGTGCTCTTAGTCTATATATAAATATATATATATATATATATATATTTTTTTTTTTTTTAATTTTTTTCAATGACTGGTTTTGTGAGCTCAAGTGTGAACTCCTAGCCTTGGTCTTTTTTTTTTTTTTTTTTTTTGGGTAATTGATGGTTGGTTTTGTGAATCTTAGACATGTATTACCAACCACGGTTATTTTGTTAAGGACAAAACTTAGGTACAGTACTTTAGGTGCTGTTCCTTAAGTTCTCAACTTAAGATTCAGTCCTATAGTTATTTAACTAAAAAATACACTTTTATTTTATGAGCAAAAATCCACATGACAAAATCTTAAAAAGGGAAACTAAAGAACAACACTTAAGTATTATACCTAAGTCTTACCTTTTTTATGGTTTGGGGTGAAATTTTGTAGAAATACCGCTTATGTAGTTAAATGCCCAATTGAGTAGCATAACACAACTGTGAAATGAACCTTTTTTATGGTTTGGGGTGAAATTTTTTAGAAATACCGCTTATATAGTTAAATGCCCAATAGAGAAGCATAACACAATTGTGAAATGAACCCTTACCCCTAGTATCATGAGTAAAATAGATGTTTTCATTTTTTTGAAATATATAAATTCCAAAAGTTGTTATACCCAACAAGGGATAGCTATTGTTTTCAACTTTAAAAAAAATAAAAAATAAAAAGAGGAGGAATATTTATTATAAATTTACAACCATTTTACCTAGTAATAGATTAATTATTTCTTGTAACAAAATTTGTCAATTATTTTATAACAAATTAATCCATTTGAAAGAGGGGAATAAAGGTTGATTTTAAGTTTAGTGAATAAAATATTCTTGAGTAAGATGTTATTTAGAAATTTTTTTTTTTTTTACAGATTAAAAATTAGCTAATTAAACTATTGATGAATCATGAATCTAAATGCTAAATTCCTAAACTAGTTTGTAATTAGTTTGGTTCAATCGATATTAAATTTATTGTGAGGCCCATAAAGTTGGGTTCCATAGCCTATATGATCAATACAAAAAAGAAAGAGGAGAATTCGGCCCATAACAATTGGAACCATTTTTTAAATGACACTTGATATGTAGGAAGTAAAGTACAGTCCAAAACAGTGTATATACTGTTTTAAAGAGTGGGTTTTAAAGGATTAACAATTTTTTTTTTTTTTTTTATGTGATTAAAGGATTAACAATTGCGTTGATAATAATAAAAAATAATGATGATCATGATGTTGTTGAAATTCATAGAGAGAAGTTTCTCAAAGAAAAAAAAAATCATAAGAAGAAAGACATTAAAATGATTAGAAAAATAAATATATTAAAATGTTTATTAACCACAATATCAATACTTTGACCTGTCAATTATAACAATAATAATAAAATAAAATAAAAAAGCTCTTAACCAAAACATTAAAATTTGTCCAAAATAGAAATAACAAAAATATTGTATACAACCCATAATGGACCAAGCTATCTGGTCATAAATAGATTTTATCTCCTCATCATGTATATTCTCAACTTTTGCCTGACTGCTACTACATTCTTCACTAATATTACTTTCTGAATTGTCCAAGTTATGCTCACCCCATTGAAATTCCTCATCCTCCTTATCATGTTTTCTAATAAAATTATGCAAAACACAAGTAGCAACTATAATGTTTCTTTGGTCCTTAATGTCGTAAGATGTCATTTGTTTCAAAATTTTCCATCTATTCTTCCACGCTCCAAAAGTTCTCTCAATTGCACTTCTAAGTGGTGAGTGAACATAGCTAAACCTTTCTTCTAGGTGATTTCCACGACCAGCTTGTCAAAAATCTAGAAGATGGTACCTTTGTCCCTTATAAGGTGTCAAATATCATTTCCTTAAGGGGTATCCAGCATCAACTAAATAATATTTTCCTAGTAAAAGAAAAAAAAAAACACATAAGATGTGCATAAATAATATCCTTCATATATATTTAATAAATAAAAAAATTATATACTTGGTGACGGTTTTGAAAAGTTGATAGATTGTTGACGAATAACATCTAAGAAAATACATGTATCATATGCTGCACCTTCCCATCAAACTATAACAAATGTGAAAAGTAAATTAAATTCACATGCCACCATCACAATAAAAGTTGGCACACCCTTTTTATTATAATATGGAGTTTTCTTGTCCTCTGCAACAACAACTTGGATATATGTATCGTACAATCCTAAAATAAAATACAAATTTTAGTAACTTAGTAAATAATCCTAGCAATGATTAGAAGCAAATTATAATGATTGGAATGCATACCTAAAAATGTGGCATGTACAATGTATTCTTTTGTATATGTCTTGGAACTACAATAAATGTAAGGTTAGAAAGCTTGAAGATATCCATTAACGTTATATTAAGGCGTTTCAAAACTCTATGAAAATGTTTATGTATAGTCTTACCAGAATGTTAGGAATCTTTCTCGGACTAACTTTTTACATGCTCCTTGTCCAAGTATCATCAAACACATACCTACTGACTCTACAAGCCTAACATGCCTTGTGTGCCGAAGTCCATATGTATGTTGTAAAACATTACACAATTGAAGGAAAATATGTGGCTTCATTCTAAACATTTGTTGACATTTTGCTTCATTATTGGACAAACAATCCATCAACCACCTATAGCTAGTTTGTTCAGAATCTCTACACGGTCCTTTATCAATATATTTCATATAATATGTCACTGCCAACAACAACAAGATTATATAATTCATCATCATCTTCCACATCATATGAATGATCATCATCACTATTATCAATATAATCATTGTAATCCATATGAATGACACCTATAAAATGATAACACAAAATTAGATAAATCACAATAAGTAAATTGTTTAAACGATTAAAGAAATAATATCCATTAAAAATGTTGTTAAAACATCCCAACAAGTTCAAACACACCCTAACAATCACATTATTCAGATGACAAAATAATGAACCACGAAAAAACCTCACAAAAAACACATCTTAAAGCAATTGTCTTCCTAATTAATTAGTGCCAAAGTTGTGTCCCTATAACAATCTTGCTTCCTCTTACAGAACTGAAGTTGCAAATGTGGTTCTCCCATCCACAGCTATTTTGTAATTGATGTTTGGTTTTGTGAATCTTAGACATGTACTCCCAAACATAGCTATTTTGTTATTAGGTTTTATTTTATTTTATTTTTATTTATAGTTTGGAGTGAAATTTTGTAGAAATACCACTTAAATAGTTAAATGCCCAATAGAAAAGCATAACACAAATGCGAAATGAACCGTAAACCCCTGGTATCATGAGTAAAATGGAAGTTTTCATTTTTTTTGAAATATATAAATTCCAAAAGTTGTTATACCTAACAAGGGATAGCTATTGTTGTCAACTAAAAAAAAGAGGAGGAATATGTATTATAAATTTACAACCATTCCACATAGTAATAGATTAATTATTTCTTGTAACAAAATCTGTCAATTATTTTATAATAAATTAACCCATTGGAAAGTGAGAAATAAAGTCTAATTTTAAGTTTAATGAATAAAATATTATTGAGTAAGATCTTATTAAGAAAATAAATTTTTTTTTTTGCAAATTAAAAATTAGCTAATTAAAGTATTGATAAATCATGAATCTAAATGATAAATTCCTAAACTAGCTTGTTTCATTTGTTTGTAATCAGGTTATTGGATTTATCAGATATTGTGAGGCCCATAAAGTTGGGTTCCATAGCCCATATGATTAATATAAAAAAGAAAGAGGAGGCTTCGGGCCGGACCATTTTTTAAAGGACACTTGATATCTCAGAAGTAAAGTACCGCCTAATCCTGCGTTTCCCTCGTTCATCACTCTCTCAGTGGAATCTGCTTGATTTGTTCTGATTGCAGCAAATAGCTTTTCAAAGGAGTATTGGAAGCTCAGGTTTGATACGGGTAATACGAGGAAAAAAAAGGCCTTTGATTTTAATGACATTTGTGACCTATTGCTTTTATGTGACAAGGTTGTGCTAATGGTTTGGTTTACTGCGTATTCTTCTTCAAAGGTTTGCAAAGTTGCTCCTATTCCTGGTGAGACTAAAGTGGCGGTATATTATCCTCACAAGTCACAAAGAGGAGCAATTTGATTGACAGCCCTAGAGTTGTTTATAAGAGCAGTGACTCTGAAATAGATGTTGTACTGACTGAAGGGTGTGGTATGTTCTAATTATGTGCTTCCATGATTAAGTTTAACCAATTTTGAAACATTTTTTTTCTGATGCTGTTGTTATAATTATCCTATTTTTTATCAACTGTGCCTTTGGTTTCTAAACTGTGGAATACAGTAATGAGCCATTGAAGCAATATAATCATGATTGAGTTACATTATGCAGTAAAGTTGTGGTCAAACCTGTATTGTGTGTGCCATATGATTGGGCATCATGTTCAAACTGTCTTGAGCTTGATTTTAAACTGTTCAAGGTTAATATAGTTTATCTTAGGAATAGAAGCTGATATAAGCTCATGCAACTAGAATAAACATCTTCCCTATATTTATATTGCAATAGTTATTCATCCTATTTATTTGGTATTAGTCTTTTCTAACAATTCGACCAACATTTCTAAAACTGGTTTGCTTTTAGCCATGTTTTGAACCTTTTTGGTTTGGTATTGCAATGGTATTTGAGAATTCTTTGATTTTCTAAAGGAGTTGTAGTGCTTAGAAGATACCTGTTGGCATTGGTTGTTGTTAACTGCATATGTGTTTTAGGATATAATAATTTAGAAAAAAATCAAACAAAAAGTGGTAAATTATGTTTTCCTTTTCTTTAGAGATGTAATTAAGAGTTGATTTTTGCTCCAACTGACCTTTTGACGATGCCTTTACCTCCATAAAGTAACCAATTTTAATTACTTATCCTCCTTTTCATTTCAAATGGTTCACTCTGGCCAAGGTATAGCTAGTTTCAACTTTCAACTAGCAACTACTTGCACTAGTTCTTTCTGCATACATTAGGTCCATGCACCATTAATAGATACACAGGATTACATAGATATGAGATTTTTAAACACTATATTGTGCAGGGTATGTGACTATATTTTATTGTTGCACTTCTAGGAAATGTAATTGCAGCTGATAAACCTACTGCTTGGGTTGATTGGTGCCTTTAGCTGAATATTAGTTCAATACCAATTTTCACAACTCCAATAAAACAACTCCTTTTGAAGCCCTATATGTTTATCCACCACCAAGATTAATGGATTATGTCCTGGAACAACTAGAGTGGAGGTAGTTGATATGCATCTCAGGTCCAGACATTAGATATTGTCATTGCTAAGGCATAATTTGGTTTTAGCTCAAGAAAGAATGAAGCTACAAACTAATAGGCATGGGTCTGAAAGGTCATTTGAAGTGGGGGAGTGGGTGTATTTGAAGCTATAACCTTATAGACAGAAGTCAATTAATCATAAAACTCTTGGCAAGCTAGCTCCTAAGTACTATGGACCATTCCATGTTCTGCAGAAGATAGGTGAAGTAGCTTACAAGTTTTCCTACCCTCCAATGCCTTAATTCATCCTGTATTTCATGTGTCCTGCCTTAAGGCAAAACTAGGACAACAAGTCATTCCCATTCCTACCTTACCTGATATTACTGCAGAAGGCATTGTTAACCCTGAATCTGTTGCAGTGCTGCAAGAGAGGTCTCACAGGCTTCGAAACAGAACCATCTCTCAGGTATTAGTCCAGTGGCAAGGAAGCAATCAAGATGATGCAACTTGGGAGAACTTATACAGTTTTCAAGAACAATTCCCTCACCTTGTGGGCAAGGTGCTTTAAAAGAGGGGGGGGGGTAATGTTAGGATCTTTGGCTAAGTGAGTGAGTGTAGGAAATTGTATAGTGAGCTGCTGTGCCATATAACTGCTAAACTATTAGTAGTTAGTTGAGATTCCTATTATGTTTGTTAGTTACAGCTAAGGGATAGACATGTACTAGTATATAGAGGGTACTTGATGTATGAGGGAATTAAGCAATGAAATAATCTCTTTTGTCAGTTACATTCTATTCCTATCTCTCTCTCTCTCTCTCTCTCTCTTTTCCCCAATTCTTGGAGGCTAGCTGCCCTCGAAGTCAGCTGCTCTATCATAGATTCTGGTTTTGCAGAACCTTATCAGACGGAGCCATCTTCGAAAAAGAAAACAAGTCTGGCCTGGGAGTTGTTATACGCAATCATGAAGAGATTTATTCCCCAGTTGACCACCTCCTCCCATTTATAGGGCATACTAGGAACTAAACTAAGCTCCATTATGGCTTGCCAAATTCTTTTGCTAAAAGGGCACTCAAAGAACAAGTGCTTCCTAGTTTCAATAATCATTCTGCAGTAGGAGCATAGGCTATCCCCAATGTTTCCCCACTGTATCAACCTTACATTAGTTGAGAGTCCATCTTTCATTGCTAATCACCCTATGAAGCTGTGCTTTGGTATTGCAGCAGAGAACCAAATCAGCCTCCGGCAGGGGACCTTGCTCTTCTTTCTTTGAAGATGATTCCAGGTGTCAGCAATGCCAAATTTCCCTAAAGGAGATGCAGTCCGGATTACTCTATCATTCTCTTTGAGATCTATCGATTGGAGTTTACTTTGAATCTTGACCAAATCTTCAGACCTAGCAGACCTCCAATGCCATTCCTTGTCTTTAAGTACATAGCAGAGCGTTGCCTCAAAAGAACTAGCTGCATCATAGATAACTCTAGGCCCATATGCCAGTTGTCCAGCCATAGGAATATGCTCTTTCCATTACCTACTTCATGCCTTACAAGCTTCTTGGCTTTAGTTCTAAGCTTCAATAGATTCCTCCAATTCCAAGAGCAATTCTGAGGAATACTGACAGCCCAAAACTGCTGCCCTTAATTAACATAGCATGCACCCCGGCCACCCAAAGAGAACCTGCTTGAGTGAAAAGATTCCAAATATGCTTCATAGCTGTTGCTTCATTCCAATCTTCCACCCTTTTAAGGCCTAGCCCTCCTTCCTTCTTAGGATAACACACCTGCTCCCATTAGACCTTAATATTTCCTTTAGATGCATCAGATTCTTTCCACAAAAACTGTAACCCTCAGCTCATGATGCAAATCCATTTGAGCAGTCATAAATTTTGATGATGGAGTTCTCTTTAAGATTACTCTTTCAATCTTCAGATATTATAAACCATTAAAAGCAGTTAAATCTAAAATCACCAATAATGTCTTCAACTGCCTTTCTAAATCAACACCCCCCGAGCTTTTTTCTGCCAATCCTATCCCAAGTGATATTTGGGCATTTGCAATGCCTTCTGGATCTGCAATGCGACAAATTATATAAATTATATTAGATGTCAACAATCAGCTTTCATTTTTAGCTAGTTGAGAACCATTTTTTTTCTTTTAAAAGTAAATAAGTATGAGATCTATATGTGCTAGGGGACCAAAATTAACCATACAATAAATCATTGTGCAACATGAAGTCAGTATTGTTAGTGATAGAATTCAATCTTTTCTGTTTCTGCTGTTTTTGTGAATCTTTGTAGGACTCTACCTTGTGTGTAAAGATGAGCACACGCATTTAAATGAAGTCAGTTTGTAAAGATTAGCACACACATGTAAACTCTGCAAATTGTTTTTTTGTAACTTAAAACCTGGTTCAGGTTTGTAAAAAATTTTCCTTTGTGTTTGCTTTGATGAAGTTTTTGAAAAGCTCTAACAAGTCAAGTTTTGTCTTATCACTGAGGCTGTTACAAATGTGTCTTATTATTCACGTGCATTGCATATAATTGCGTACGATTTTCATTAGTGGTTGTCTGAAATACAATTTATGTGACATATCACTATGGGGACCTTACAATAGTGTGTAATTTTTCACCTGCATTGCATTTAAGTTTTATAATCTTTAGTGGTTGTCTCCTTACAAATTCATTTCATTGCATTCGTGTTAGATATGGATCCTGGGCCTAGTGATGCAAGTGTTTTGACTAGACAAGCCGAGCATCGGTCCACTTGGATTTGGAATGGCCCTGACGAGGGTGAGGTATGTACTTCACTTGATATGATACTTTTAACAAAATATATGAGCCCTAGGTCCTACCAAGTGGCACATTCTTGGTAATTTTTTCACTTAGCCTTCCACCTCATCTAATAATTAATTAGTGCCATGTGTCACTCTTCTTTGAAATAAAAATGAGTACTATTCATTTAAACTTCCGCCTAAACAAAGGTATTGATGAATTAGTTCACGTAACATTCTAGTCAATCTAAGGTTTTAATGTAGTTATGCTTAAATCTAATGTCTTCTTTTTGTGTAAATCTCCATATCTTTATGTAAAAAGTAAGTTATGCTTATTTCAAATTTCTTTTCTTTATTTTAAAAAAAGAGTATATGTCACATTACTAATATTCTAATAAAGTAATGAGTTTTCGTTAGTGGTAACGTATGTGTCAAAAAAAACAAGTAATTGTTCTGTAAATACCATATCTATTTATAATTTAGTTTTTGATGGAAGTAATTATATTGTTATTACTGTAAATGATATTAACACATTGTTATTTCTTTTATAGGATATGCCGGGCGTATTAAAGTGTCGACACCGCTTTGTTGATTTGCTACGACATCAGCAGCTAGATCCACGGATTATTCGTTACATCGACGAGGCCGGTTTATCTGGGTTATATGGTGTCCCATTTATATCACTTGATCATGCATTGATCACTGCATTGGTTGAGCGCTGGCGTCCAGAGACCCACACTTTCCACCTACCCCATGGTGAGATGACCATTACTTTACAGGATATGGAGGTCATGATGGGGTTACCAGTAGAGGGGTTGCCAGTGATAGGGAAGACTAACTTGATTTGGGAGGAAGAATGTGAACGCTTACTTGGTGTTAAGCCTCCAGCCCCAGTACCAAAGCCTAATCAGAACAAGTCGGTGCTAGATGGGACAAGAATTAAATCAAAATGGCTCGCTAACCGCTTTAGAGCCCCCCTACCTGAGAATGCTAGTGAAGATTTGGTGCAACAATATGCTCGGTATTATTTACTTGAGCTGTTGGGTGGCAGCTTGTTTATGGATACCTCGGGAGGACGGATCTCTCTTTTATATCTTCAGTTCTTGGATCCCATTAGTGATGCCAAGAAATACAGTTGGGGTAGTGCAGCCTTGGCATGGTTGTATAGGCAGCTATGCAATGCCACCGACCTGAAGGCGAAGCATATTAGTGGTGCACTACTCTTGGTGCAGTTGTGGGCGTTTTCTAGGTTCCCACACATGGTTCCAAAGATGAAGGAACCACTTCAAGGTGCTCTGGACCAGGAATTGCCGCTAGGTCCTCATGCCATTAGGTACATACTATTGTATCCTTATTGTGTCACTATTCTTGTATGGTTTAATTACACCTTAGGCATTATGAGTTTTATGTAAATAACTAATGAGCATATTATGCTGCATGTTGGCTAGATGGCAAGGGGCAAAGTGCACAAAAAACGCTCCCACACACGTACTAGAGGCATATCGTGCCTCATTTTCTACGACCCAGGCCCATCAGGTATCATACCTGTTTTTAGGCATCATTTTTCATTTTATGTTTATGATCATTCATGTAAATATATTGTTAATACTGTTGCTTTTATTATTGGCTATTGTAGATTGTCTGGGAGCCATATAAGGAGGTATTGAGTACCCTGCCCACTTATTGTACTGCAGGCCAACGAGTATGGAGGTCTGTTGTCCCACTGATTTGTTTTTGGATTGTAGAGTTTCATCACCCTGAACGTGTCCTACGTCAGTTCGGCATGCAGCAGGGTGAACCACCTATTGTTAACACTTCAGTTAAGCTTCATCGGATAACCTTGAGGGCGAAGATGGATAAAGACTGGAAGAAAGAACACGCTGTGTATATTCAGAAATGGGATAGTCGTGACCAGCGTGTACATGATGCACCTGTGTTTGATGGGTTTATGCAATATAATCATTCATATATGAAGTGGTATCGCCGTATCACTCGATGTCATATCAGTCGCAATAGTGCAAAATGGGACATTATAGTAAGATTATAATGTTGATTGTATTATGAATTGTGTTCGATTGCATGGTTTGTGTTCCATCTACTAACACTACTCTCTTATATGACAGGTTAACACCCAGCTCCGTATGCTAAGCAGGTGCCAACCAAATTCTGAAAACTATAAGGACATCATGGATGTCCTCGACTTAGTGGGTGAGATGAATCGGGTCAATCTAGATAGTGCTTGCACTGTAAGCTCCACGAGGACATCGGCTGCAGGGCATGGCAGGCGAAGTGGAGGGCGTGGCAGGCGACGTGGAGGGCGTGGCGGGCGACGTGGAGGGTGTGGCTTTGGATGTGGCAGCTCACATGATCAGGAACACTCTGATTCTGATGAATACCCTCCATCTGCAGCAGATACAGACTCTGATTCTGATTATGGCTTGTCCATTGATGACACTGGGATACGCCCATGCATGATCCATGATGATATTGGGCCATCCACTACTCATGACGCCCCACCGTCCCCCCTACCCACCACTCTCCATGATGATATTGGGCCATCCTATACTCATGATGCCTCTTCGTCCCCCCTACCCCTCACCCCCAATGACGATACTGAGCCATCCACTACTCATGGAACCCCTTGGTTTCCCCTACCCCCCACCCCTATGTCTGCCACACTCACCACTAATGTTGCCTCCACGGACCTGGCTGGTGGTTCCTCAAGGATATTTATACCCATCCTTGGCCTACCCACACCACATCACCATTTTCCTACAAGGTCAGCCCAGATACACTCACTCCCTAAACCCCAGCAAGAGGTTGCAAGGGTTGAGCAGCCACACAGTGAAAATGTTGAGCAGCTAGAGCCTCCACCGCCCAAATATTTGAAACGCACTCGAAATGAAGAGAGTAGCTGTGGAACTGGTGAAGGTATTCCAAATGCTTTATTCTGTTGCTCCTCATCTTTTGGGGTTCTATGTGCATGAAACAAATATATTTTTGTTTATAACAATTACAAGTATATGGAATGTGTTATGTATAACATGGATTATTATGGGCACTTCTAGGTAAGATGAGACCATTTAAGAATAAGAGGAATAGTCCAAGTAAGATGAGACCATTTAAGAATAAGAGGAAAAGATGACTTTAAATACTTACTAACAAATGCTGATTGTTTTGACTACCCTATGGGAATTCCAAAATATAATACAAAATTATAAAATAGTAAAAATTGTATGACAATGATCATCAAAGTGTAGCATCTTTCCACCATTTAAAATGTAAATTCTAGATGTTGGAATTTGAAAAGCTTGACTTAGGTATACACTGATTTTTTTTTTCCTATTATTTTGTATAAGCAATTTCTCTATTTAGAGCTTTTTTGAATTTGTTTATGTATATTTTTTTGAAAAACCTGGTGAACTTACATTTGCGGAGGAAGAAATTGCATTGGAAACCACAACCATGGATGATTGTGCAGCTTCTCTAGCTTCTCTTTCTAGTGCTTCCACAGGAGATACCACTGATTGTGCTCTTGCTTGTCCATCCAACTCATTACCCACACAACTAACAACAACATCGATAGCTGAACAAAATCCTAGTTCATTACTAGTACAACAACAAGTACCCACACTAACATGGCCCAAGAACAGTGAGCTTGATCTTGATTGGATTGAGAATCTGATATCAATCTTTGACTGGTCTTCCAAGAATCTACCACCCTCAGAATTCCCACTAGTACTTCCAGTTCAAGCCTTTGATACTCTGATTCTTACCGCATCGAAGATCCTCCACAAGGAGCCTAATTGTATCACAATTGATCCTGTTGAGTCAAGCTCTGTGGTTGTTGTCGGTGACATTCATGGCCAATTGCATGATCTCATATTTTTATTGAAACATGCTGGGTTTCCTTCTCAAAATCGATTCTTTGTATTCAACGGCGATTATGTTGATCGAGGAGCTTGGGGCCTCGAGAGTTTCCTTCTCTTGTTGGCCTGGAAGGTATTTCATGTTTTTCTTATCAATAAAAAATCCAACTTTACTTCATTACAAATTCAGCAAGTTTTTGACTTTGTTTATTTCAATCATAAATTCTTTTTAGAGATATATGGTTTTAGTTAAAACAAGCTGTTCCCCTCTCAATGGTTTGCTAAATGTCTAAGTTCCATGCCTGATTCTTGTTCATTTTGCAAAGAGTGATGTTATGGATACTACAAACTACCTGAACTTTACAAACTGTGTCACTAGTCATAGAAAAGTAATCCATAAATCATTTCTGATGTTGTTAAAATCCACCAATTACATTCATCAACATGTCA
This sequence comes from Quercus lobata, assembly GCF_001633185.2. NCBI lineage: Eukaryota > Viridiplantae > Streptophyta > Magnoliopsida > Fagales > Fagaceae > Quercus > Quercus lobata. Next base: position 3,984,373 of record NC_044912.1, on the reverse strand, counting down.
GTTTTTTAGTTTGTAAACCTTATGTAGTAGAATTTATTGTAGCATTAGCATTTTACTTTCTCAAATAATAGCATCTTCTACTATATTCAGTATACGTATAGCTTGTTTTAGTTAAAGCTATAGATGTCTAATTATTAATTAAATCAGGGTTAAGGATGCCTACCAATCACTTCCCTAGATCCGTAAAAGTGGGAGTTTTGTGCATTTTGACACTTTTTTTTCTTAAATTATTGTCTAGTGATTGATGAATTTATGTCGTTATGGGATGATTTTCTGGCCAGGTCTTTATGCCAGATAGAGTATTTCTTCTCCGTGGAAATCATGAGTCCAAGTATTGCACTTCCAATTATGGCTTTGAGAAGGAGGTGCTGACAAAGTATGGAGATAGTGGTAAGCATGTGTATCGGAAATGTTTGGGATGCTTCGAAGAGCTTCCTTTGGCCTCTATTATAGCCGGGTGTGTATATACCGCTCATGGAGGGCTTTTCCGCAGCATACCTTTGGTCCCATCAAAGAGATCAAAACGGAAGAAGAGGCGTAGAGTAAGTTTCAACTCCGAGCCCAAGTCATTATCTCTTGGCTCTTTGGAGGAATTATCTGGAGCTCGAAGGTCGGTTCTTGATCCTCCATGGGAAGGCTTAAATCTGATTCCTGGTGATGTGCTATGGTCAGACCCATCAATGACTCCTGGTCTTTCTCTGAATGAAGAGCGAGGCATTGGACTATTGTGGGGTCCCGACTGCACTGAAGACTTCCTCAAAAAGTTCAATCTAAAGGTTATATTAAAAGACCATTTTAATTTTAAAGCTGATACAGATATCTTGTGATTTCTGTCATCATAGGCATGGTTTATTTTGACTGGTAATCTCTAATTGCTTAATGGAAAATTTCAGCGTAACAAATTTTTATTTATTTAAAAATTGATCAATTGCACGTAAGATTAAATTTTGAAAAATGTGGTCATCTTTTGTGTCAATTTGATATTCAACATCTATGAGAATATATTTTTCATGTTTGTGTTCATAAATGTTATTTAATAAAAATATTATAAACATCTTATTATCATTAATGTTCCTCTTCCATATAAATGTAATTTAGTGGCTGACAGTTATGCTATTCTTGACTCATACTTTCCCTTTTTATAAAGTACCTAGTTTTAAATATGTGTTTATTTTTTTACTTCTATTTGTTGTTATCGCTCAAGATCTACTGAAGTGATTTACCATCTTAACTGATACTTTTTTCAACTTCTGACTTGATGCAAAAAGACAACATAACTTTTTTTTTTCTTTTTCTGGACAATACAATATAACTCTTTAATGGCTTTCTTTTGATAGGTAAATAAAACTCCCACCAATATGGAATTGAATGCTAATCTCATTTGGTCTGTAGTCCATTGGCAGCTCCCTTAATAGCACTCAATGGTTTTGGTTTCTATTTGAAGGTTAAAATTTATATGCAAAATATAGTTTTGCAGTCTGCCTTTCTTTACATGAATGAAACTGTCTGTTGCTGTTGAAAATGAAGCAACATACAACATTTGGTAATTGTTTGTTGTAACTCCATAGTAAAACCATTTATACAGGTTCTTTGTACTTGTTTGTGTTTATTTGTTGGTGTTTGTAATCTTTTATGGAAGCATGCTGGCATTTAATTTTCAAACTAATATCGTGGTTATCATTTGTTGATTTTGTCCCAGTTAATCATCAGATCACATGAAGGCCCTGATGCGAGGGAAAAGAGGACTGGTTTTGGAGGAATGGATGAAGGATATACCATTGATCATGTTGTGGAGTCAGGGAAGCTGATCACTGTGTTTAGTGCTCCAGATTACCCCCAGTTTCAGGTTTCTATAGGCTCTTCTTTTTTAAGATTTGTTGCTGCCAAGACGTTTTTTCATGCTTATATCTATATGAATTTCTTGTATGCTTTTACCTAAAGAAAAATTTGAATGCATTTGTTTTATAACATTTAGAATGAGTCTTTGTTTCTTATTGTATTGGAAAATAGTTAATACTATAAGTTCCTAAATAAGTGGAAATTATTTAGAAATGGCAATAAAAACTTTTCATGTACAGTCAATCTTCATCAATATATAGTATTAATGAGGGATTAGGGTTCAAGTGATAACCTAGTGGTTATGACATCCTTTGTAGTGCCCCATGTCTCTGGGTCAAACTCCCCCCCACTCTCCCCTCCCCCACTATCTACTTATAAAAAAAGGTATTCATGAGTTGGTGCTCAAGGATTTCCAACTCTTTCCATTTTTACATTTGGCTTGACTGGAAATCTAAATAGGAAGAATGGATTTATGCCACTGTTGAAGGATGTTCTCTGTTTTTTTTTTTTTAATTAACCTTGTATGTTTTAATTACTGAATTTAAATCTTTTCATATTGTTTGCTACATCATCTGTAATCTGTCCCAATGAAATGTCTTGTATGCCATGCAGGCAGGAGAGGAGAGATACAAAAATAAAGGGGCGTATGTTGTTCTGGAACCCCCTAATTTTGATAATCCAAAATTTTACAGCTTTGAAGCAGTTGCTCCAAGACCACAGGTATTTAATAACACTCATTTTTTAATTGGGAAAAATTATGATTATTTTCGGGTTTTACATAATTTTTTTGATAGTATGAGGATAATCATAGCAACAAGCTCCATCAGAAGCGGGGGTGCTTTTGCTGATGTATTTCATATTTTTTAGTTTTTTTTTTTTTTTTTTGGGTGACAATGTTTCTTAATGGATGCAGGTGAATCCCTATTATGACTATGTAGATGTGATTGACTCTGATGAAGAATTGGACCTGGCATCAATGGTAACTACTTCTGAAGGTTCATAATCACTTGCTGCAAATGAAATTCATTGTTTTGAATTGTGCATGTATTGTCTCCATTATTTTTCTATTTATGTAAGAGGTTTCTTACACTTGGTTTCACTCACCATATTTGTGTTGTATTAGGCCACATCAGCTTATCAGTAACTCCACATCTCGAGACAGGGATAGCCAAAATTTGAGCAGCCACTTCTGGAGAGTACAGCTCTCTAGCCGTCCTGTTTTCAAGTCAAATTGTAAAGATAACATTAAATACCAATTAACAGATGTAGGCATGTAGCTTGTTTTGATTTCTGTAAGGATTCCTAATTGCGTAACCTAGGTCCTTTCCAATTGAAAAATATTGATACACGCACCTGAATGTTTATAACAATGTAGCTTCTTTCCACTATGATCATACACGAGGCAGAAGCAACGAAAAGAAGGGGAGGAATATGACCCAACTTAAATTTGGACATAACACTTCGGATCTTTCCACTACAAAATATAATACAGCAGGCTAAAACAACAAAACTAAGGGGAAAAGTATGAAAAAACATATATTCTGGAAGTAACTCATCAAAACCACGATAACAACAAGAGCAGGACTTACCAATCAAAGCAGGGCACCTTCTTTTGTTTTCAACGTTGTCTGCATGGTTGCTTACCTGCTTGAGCTTGACTACTTTGACGAAAAATATGCGCCAGAGGATTATGTTAGTAATTCATGGCTTAGTATGTTGTATGCTCAGGTTTAACTTCTGTAATCCTTTAATTCTAATTCTATTTGAGTCGCTTTGATAGGGTAGCCAACTAAGTCTTCAGGTTTGTTTTATCATGTGAAATGAGCATGAACAATTTGGCCCTGGACATGCTCCAATATACAATTTTCAGTCAATAATTTCATTCAGAGTTAAAAATATAAAAGTAAGAAAAAATATAAAAGTAAGAAAATTTCAAGAACATCAAGAGGCAATTGCACAAGAGTCAAATGGTAAAAGCTTACATAATTAAAGCGCAATATTATTACTAAGTATTAAAAGAGTTTCAGACTATTAATATTACACATGAACAGGGTAATTACGTGGGTAGTGCTTGTGGACTTCTAAAATTATGACAGGGTAGGCAGTGAGGAGGGTTGGGAGAGATTCAGATTTTGATCCCGCTGCCCAAAGTATGAGCCCAAGTCAAGAATGGGGACAAGAGTACAGAGTGGCCTCCACCTGCTTGACAGAACGCTTGTGGAGACAGCACCTTGGATTGGTAGAAACGAGAGGTTGTGGCAGTGTTGAGTAAAGGATAGGGAACTCTCACATTTCTCTGCCTCTCTCTCTTCTCTGCCCTTTTGATTCCAAGCTGTGATTCAGTGTGTGTGTTTCTTTTTTGAGTTTCCACTCTTTAATGAGAATGTGGGGGAGTGAGAGGCATAATTTTAAACGGAAGATATTGACATAGAGATATAACAGTAAACAACAAGAAGAAGCTTTTTGTTGCAATTCATTGTTTGTCCTATTCAAATTGCTAGGAGTCTCACTGAAAACTCTAATCAAACATATGGTGGCAATCCATTAATAAATGTACACAAGAAAAAGATAATGTAGCAACCAATAGAACTTGAATTAAGAAGAAAGACTGACTTACAGGGAAAAAAGTTGATTAACCTCACTTTCACTTAGCTCTTTACGATATTCTTTGTACTCACTTGACTCCTCACAGTCTGAGTTACTGTGGGCCATAATTTCTGGCAGCCTTTCAATCCTTTTTGGGTGAGGTTCGTTATTAGAGCTTCCAACCTCATCATAGTCATCATGGGTTTGCTTAGCTTTGTAACCTTCCACTGCTGCCATTGAATTTTTGAAAATATGATAGGGAACATCCAAGCCCTTATAAGGAGTGATGCTGTTATTGCTTCTCTCAGGCATAGTTTGGTTAAAATATTCGATGGAATACTAAACAACCCAGCTGAAACAACCAGCCGTGACCACGCACCTATCTGGTTATCAATATTTTAAAATAAAACTGAATCCTTTCATTTCTTTCTCCTACCCTTGCAGCTCTTCTCCAACAGGATTGGTTGCCAGTTTGAACACTTTCTAAAGGTCTGGACTTGCTTATCCTGTTGCTGGGTCTTTTCTTTGTTTATTATCTATTAGTTACCCTACTCATGGAAATTAAACTTTTACAATACATGACCACATTAATGGCAAAGAGAGGCTCTTTCTTCACGGTTGCCTTGTTCTTGTAAGTTAAAAAGGACCAAAAATTAGAGACAAAAGACAATGAGAAGTACATAAGTTCTCTAAATTGCTCCCAATTCCCTTCATCCAGCTCTTCATCCATGCCTGAATCAAGTAAGGCTATATAAAATTAGTTCTAACGGAAAGATCAATCCAAAAAAGATTTCTCCAGATATAAATAGGACAAAAAAAAATATGGTCTAAGGTTTCAGTTTCCTTGACACAAATAACATAAGTACTCATATCAGATGTCTTCTCAATTCTTCCCTCACAAGAAGAAAATTCAATAACATCCTCCAACGAACAACAATAATTTTAGACAGTAATTGTATCCTACATAAATGGTTTCAATGCTCAAGGTCTTCATTTAAAGTTGGGCCAAGTAAGATCATAAAAGACTAGCCAGCTTGGTTTCTACAATTCCTGGTATGCAACAGCCATTATCCTTTTTCTACCAATTAAGCCCGAGATTTGGGATGAGGCCTTATGAACATGTCAGCAACACCAACAAGAGTTGTAAAATTCTCTCAGCACCATTTTGGCTATGGAGTTTTAAACTAATTCATAACTCCACCCGAGAGTATCTTTGTCTAGCACATTTGCCTTAACTTTTGGAGAACTAAGCATTTTTATTGGATGTCCTTTGGGGACATCCAATAAAGTTGGAACCATATGTATATACTTGGATGTTTATAATAGGTATATTATCAATTCGCTTTGAAATGCAATGCATCAAGCTACAATGACAAAACAACGAAGAAAATGTGACAATGCCTAAATTCTAGACATGATGCATCAAAAAAACAATAACAAGTACAACAGGGCTTACAATTCTAACAAGACGACCTTCTCCATTTATCAACCTTGTCTACAAAGTTGTTTGTATGCATAAATCTAGTTTATATATATCTAAAAGCTGAGAAGTAAAATTTAAAGATGTTGTACTCCTGTTGAGCCATCTCATTAGCCATGTCATACATTTTTTTTTTTTTTTTTTTTTTCATTTCCTTTATGATTTTTCTATTTTATTATATAAAATAATTAAATATAATTAATGGCAAAACCTGTTAATGCACTCCATTACTATTCACATGTTACTCACTTGTTTTAAATGCAAATATTTGACTATTCAACTTCCTCTTTTTTTTTTTTTTTCATTTGTTTTATGATTTTTATATTTTATTTTATGTAAAATAATTAAATATAATTAATGGACAAACTTTTAATGCACTCCATTACTATTCAACATGTTACTATTCACTTGTTTTAAATGCAAATATTTGACTACTCAGCTATCCATTTTTTTTTTTCATTTCCTTTATGATTTTTATATTTTATTTTATATAAAATAATTAAATATAATTAATGGACAAACCTGTTAATGCACTCCATTACTATTCAACATGTTACTATGCACTTGTTTTAAATGCAAATATTTGACTATTCAGCTACCCAAATTGATTTCAACTTTTCATTTTCTTCTTTCTAATTTCAAGTAATTGAATATTTAAACTTTTCATCTTTCTATTCTAAAGAAAAAAAAAGCTCTTCTTCTCTTCCTCCAACCTTTCCCCTCCCTCTTTGCCTTTTTATCTCCCTATTACTCTTTACTTTACTGTTAAACTTTCTTCATCATTTCCTCTTTCTTATATTTTACCTCTTCCTCTCACCATCTTATTTTGTATAAATTTGATATCATTTATTCAATTCAATCCATATTTTTTTCCACACAAAAACTGTGAGTACTCTCTCTCTCTCTCTTTATTGCTTGATTTTTGTTCTTTCTTATAACTCTAATTTAGGTTGATGGTTTTTTTATTTAATTTTTTTGGTTGTATTTTTTAAATTACCTATCACAAATCACTCTTATAGCTTTGGTTGAATTTTGGTTTGGGTTAATATGTAATTTTTTTTTTTTTTAAATAGAAATTTGAGTTTATATCAAAACAAAATATACATGGCTAAAAATTCAAATGTGCCTACTAATGGACTTTCATTGAACAGAGATGTATTCACAATGTTTTTAGCTTCATATACTTCTTTGGTAATGTGAATTTGAGAAAGAGAAAAGGGTAGGCAAATGATGTATGGTCTTTTATAATCCCCTATGTCTTAAAGAAAGTAGAGAGTCTATTAGTCTCCCTTCTATTGGAATTTTGTATAGAAAGCCTTTTTCTTTGATATTTTGTTATTTTGTAATCGCTCTATAGTTTAAACTATGACAAAAAGTGAATAATTTTTTTTAATGGTAGAGTATCAAAAAAGTAAACAGATAGTACTTTAGTGGAGGAGTAAATTAAGGTAACTGTTTCAATTGTCATCAAATTTCCACTAAAGTACTTAGCCTGAAAAAATAAAATAATTTCCTCTAGACTAAAACAAGAAAAAAAGTGGATAAAAAAGCAAAATAAAGTGTATACAAAACTTTATACTAGTTACTAGGAACTTACTCATTCTTCTCTTTTTTTAATGGAATTAACTCTGAAGTCCTGCAATTGAAACAGTTGATTCTATTATCTGAGTGCTAATTAAACTTAATTAACTCCTAGAGCTTGACTTTTCTTCTTTTAGAGTACAGTGGTCGTTTTTCAGAGGGAAATACAAATTTGCATCTTATAGCGTGGAAGGCTTGTTAGTGTATTTTGCCATAACAGTCCATCATTAGAAGAGCGTGATACAACATTTTCTTTTGAGACTGCTCCTATCATATTTTGGAGTCATTAAATTATTTTGCAATGTATGTTTGTATACTAAGGTTATATTAAATTTTCTAATACTATGTTTTTAAGGACCATAGGCTTTGAATAAAAATCTGGGGAATGGGGACAATAGGTGTAGTAGCTTCATGGTTATCTGCTAAGTATTATTGATATTGCTTTCTTCCATTTAGACGTTTTCAAATAGAAGAAATATGAGGACATAATTTGTCACGTTTTCAAATAGAGGAAATATGAGACAGACATTGTCATGTGAATATCAAGTAGCATTTTAATGTTAGAAAACCCATAAAAATATAGTGTATTTATTATATTGTATTTATTTACTAATTTTTTTTTTAAAATATCTGAATAAGTTTTATTGTATTTTTTTCATAGTCAAAATTCCACTTATAAATCTCAGTAAATGTTTTTAATAATTCGATAAGCCTCAAGGTGACAATGCCCTCTTGATCCATGCCCTTTTTAATTTTTTCCCTCATCTCTAAAGGTGACAATACTCTTTTGTTTTATAGCAGCATATAGATGATCCGTAAAACTATTGCGGGTATCCTCTAAAGCCATGAAAGACATCATAGTTCCATTGTGGCTTCAGTGGCGACGCCACGTGCAACTCAGGGTGTTCCCAAGAACACCCTGACCTGAAAAAAAACCTGAATTTTTTTTTTATTTTTTATATTTTCTCTGTATTAGGAGCAACCTCAATCACAAAATTAGGAACACCCTCAAATTAAAAAAAAAAAAAAATATATATATATATATATATTTGTTCTACTTTCAAGCAAAAAAAAAAAAAAATTGTAACAGAGCCAAGCCCAAAAATTACAAAGGTAGCAAACCATGGATTCTCAAAAAAAAAAAAAAAAAAGGAGCAGCACCTCAGTCCCTAAAGGTCCAAATCAGAAATCACTAAAGGCTTTATCAAAAACAAAAAAGAAATCACTAAAGGGCCTAAAGCAAACCTAAAGATAGCAACTCCCCAATCCTTCACTCTCAGAGCAACGCTGCTTTAGCCTCCAGCCAATAGACGGAGATTGAATCGGTCACGTCATTGGAGAATCTCCAGATCGGATCAGATTGGCCCAGTCTAGATTGTCGTCGTCACCTGCTCGCCCCTATGCATTGCTCGTTGCTAACCCTTATCGGAGGACAGAGATTAGCAGATTGGTCGTCGCCTCGTCATTGCCTCAGCTGCCTCAGCCTTCAGGCCTCCCTTCTCGGTTGCTCCGGTGTTCCCTCCCTCAAGGTATTTCATTTTACTATGCTAACTTGAAACTTCTCTCTCTTTTTCTCTTTGACTCTCTCTCAGTCTCTCACTCTCTCTCTCCCTATTTGAATTGAAATGAATGAAACTCTCTCTCTCTCTCTCTCTCTTTATTCTTTAATAAGACTAACTCTCTCTCTTATGAAATCAATGAAACTCTCTCTATCTGTGATTGGCCGAACTTTAGCTTTATTAATTTTTTTGTCTGTTTTTGACTTTTTGAATTTGGCTTTATCAGTTTATCTTATTTGTTGGTGTTGGTGTGTGTAGTGTGTTGGTGTTGGTGAGATATTAATTGTCTTTTAGTGTAATGTGTGATTATGAAATTTTCTGATTGGCAGGGGGCAACAGGCATAAGGCGTGCTTGTGTGTTGAGTGGGGTGGGGGTAGATGGGCACATGGGGCTGGGCTACATATTACACTGCTTTAGTGCTTTAATTATTGTGCTGCACATGGGATGTGTAATGTGCACATCAGTGGCTCTTTTAGTGTAATTTGCACATGGAGCTAAACAATATAACAAATTAAAGCAGTATAATTAATGACAAACAAATTAAAGCAATATAGTTTATTGTTAGGCTAAACAACAATAATTAAAGCCGTATAAATAATTAATCAATACATTATAGAAAACAAACAAATTAAATTATGTTAAGCTAAACAACAATTAATAATTTAATAATTAATGAAACAACAATACAACAAATTATAGTTTATAAAAGACAAACAAATTTAGGAAACAACTAAACAATAAACTATAAGTTCATTTGAAATATTATTCAGCCAAAAAACTAAACAATAATAATTAATAATTTTATTAATATTTCAAATGAACTTAAAGTTTATTGTTAGGTACCTTTGTTCATTTCATTTCTTTTTATTTTTTTTCCTTTTGAGGTTTTTCGGTGTACAGAATACAAATTTGTTTTGGTTTTAAGAACTTTTTTTTTTCTTTTTAAAAGCACAAACTTCATACTGGCCAAATCTTGAATTTCGGCCGGTATTTACTGAAATGTCCCGAAACATCTGAAATAGACCGAAATGACCTGAAATTTTTTCAAAGTGGAATAGGAACACTTTGGACAAAATTCCTGGAATCGCCACTGTGTGGTGTTGAAGAAGAAAATGATGATGAAGATGCGACTTTTTGAGTGGTAATGTAAGCCCTTAGAAATATTTTTGACAAATCTAGATCTACAATCAAGATAACCTACACACACACATTCAACTAAAATGGAAAGAAAAATTAATGAAGAAGAGAATGATTTGACGTGGATTTTTCATTTCAAGGAGGGAGTGAAAGGAGAGAAATAAAAGAGATGGAACTGAAGTTGCGGAAGTGATTGAAAAACTCAAAAAATATAGGAAAAGAAATGCTGGATTCAGATCCTATTACATAATTGCCTTTTTAATAAAGGAATGGCCACTATTATATATGTATTTGTGAAAGATAGAAGAGGGATTCACATTCTCTGTTTAGTGTTTTCAGTCAACAACACTCATTTATTTAAATGGCCCTTTCTTTCCAGGAATTTCCCTGGCAAGACAGCGACTGAAACTTATTTTTTAACTCTAATGATAAACTCTTCCCCACGTATTGTTTGGTTGTTTAGAGGGCTGAACATTTACATGCTCTCCTTCTAGGCATCTTCTAGTCAAAACTCAAAAGGCGGACTCGAAGTTCTCAAATCCATAAGGAAAAAAGAAAACAAAATGAAAAAAAATCAAAGCCGGATTCAGTTTATCTTTATGTAATTTGCATGTTAAAAAAGAAAGAGAAAAAAGACTCTATTTGCATGTAATTTGTGTAAACGATACCATTCTACTAATAAATTTAAGAATGGGCATTGGGTATTGGAATCAAAGAGACATAGACAACAATTTTTTTTTTTTTTTTTTTAAAATTTTTGAGAAGGATTCAACAAATTAATTGTTTAAACAAAGTGAGTGTGAAAGTGAGAAAACAAAGACAAAAAATCATTCAACTATGTTAAACGAAATGGAAGATAATTATGAGAGACTAAAATAACAGCTTGACTGTTTGTCGTCATCAACATATATAATAAGGAATTTTTCTCTAAATAGCAAATGTAATCTTAAAATTTTACAGATTTCTATTTCTTTCTAAATTCTTTTTAATGTATGTTTTGTATGTATATATTAAAGTTATATTTATTTTTTGAATCATATTTTAAAGTTATGTTAAATTTTCTATAATAACTTTTTTTTGGAGCATAAAATTTCCTATAATATCTTAAGATTTCTAATAGCAGTTTCTCAAAAAAAAGAAAAAAAGAAAAAAAAAGTTTTCTAATAGCAAGTTTTTAGGGGCAATAGGCTTAAAAAAAAAAAGAAAAAAAAATCGTGGGACAATAAATTTAGCTTCATACTTATCCGCTGTAAAGTTTGTTAATATTACTTTCTTCAATTTAGACGTTGTTGTATCGTGGAGGGCATAAATACTCTAGTGGAAATTTATTTATTTATAAATACCAGGTTTAGTGTAAAGTTGAAAAGCTTAGTGGAAAATTATGTCATGGGGCGAGGTAAATTGTATGGGCTTTTAGTGCTCTTTTGATTATTGTGTTGACCTTGCATTGATCCATTTTTCAGTAAGATTATCTAATGGGATAAAACTATTTTCAAACATGTGAGAGAATGAGACACGAGATTAGGTAAGGGAAATAAACACAAGATTTTGATTCCTAACACATACCAATCTTCAAACCCCCCATCAAGTCTAAATCACAAAATCTACTGGCAAGACCAATGGCTTCCAACTCCACCGTCATTCAAGGTGGTAACTCCGTGCTCCTCAATGTCAACAATGGCCACAATGGATAACCTCATTGATCCAACTACAAGATCATGGCGAGTATCCATGATTGATCATGTTTTCCTCCCACATGAAGTTGAGGTTATTAAATCCATCCCTTTGAGTAATAGAGCGGTGCAAGACATCCAAATTTGGGCATACAAAAGCACAGGTGAATATTCGGTAAAAATTGCATATAGGATAATCCAAACGCAACATCTAAGATCTTCTCATGGCCAATCATCCAATCACTCACAAAGCAATAAAGTTTGGAAAGGAATTTGGGCGGCCAAGGTATGTAACAAAATCAAAACTTTCATTTGGAGAGCATGTAGAGATATATTGCTAACTAAAGCTAATCTAGCTAGAAGGAAAATTTTGTTTGATGCTGGATGTGATTGTTGTGAGGATGGGGTGGAGTTAACAGACCATGTCCTACTAAGTTGTACATATTTTGATATGGTTTGGAAGTCCACATGCTTGAGGGAGATCATGACTCATTGCACAAATCTCTCATTTGTGGATGTGGCGGATCAAATAATGCAAAGAAAAAATGACCCAGAGATTGCAATATTTTTCACAACCAGTTGGATGATTTGGAATAAGTGGAATGAGGCTCGCTATGGTACTCCACGTCCGGATCCCCCTGTTCTAGCTAGGTCTACTGTTGCCCATGCTTTAGAATACTAGGAAGCTAATTTTGGAGTTTTGTCTTGAGTTTTAGTAAAATAGTCTTGTTTTTTCTTGGGCATTTTTTGATGTAACTTTGATTACAGTTGCTGTTTTGGTTAGGTGGTGAGAAAGCTATGTGGCTATTTCAAATTTAGCATGGTTGTATGCTGTCTTGCTTTTTTATAAACTTATTATTTCTTTGAATAAAATTCTAGCGTTTACTTTCCCCAAAAAAAAAAAAATGTTCTTCCACATGTACTTAAAAATGAGTTTATTTGGCAAAAGTCTAGTGTTAGACGAGACTTTATTTCTTAGTGTGGGTTTGGATACAAGTCCATGTCCATGTTTGGCACTGTAGCGCGTTTTCAGCCTTTTTTTTCCCCAGTTTTTTTTTTTTTTTTTTTTTTTTTTTTTTTTTTTAAATCAAAATTATTCCTCTCTTTCAAATTGGTTAATTTGTTATAAAATAATTGATGGATTATGTTACAAAAAATAATTAATCCATTTCTATGTAAAATGGTTGCTAACTTTTTTTTTGGAAAACAATAACTATCCCTTATTAGGTGCAACAAGTTTGGTATTTATATATGGACTACTATATATCATGTAGATAAAAACCTTTATCATAGATATATTATTATTGTTTTTGCCACAAATTTAAATCATGTAAACTTAATAATTTTATATTATGTGTTAGCATCTTTTTTGCTTTTTCTTCTTCTTCTCCTCAAAAATATTATGTATCATCTTTAAAAGGATGCCAACAATATATATTGATCTTGCCAATTCCCCCCATCCCCCAAACTCCTATAAAGCGAACATTGTTAAATTCTATGGCCAAATATGTCTTCAATTCCTTCACTCGAGATTCTATCCCTACAAGGTCTTCGATATCTTCTAACAATGCATAACTCAATTTATGCCATAACTCTCCCACAATGTTTTGGATAAATTTTGACCCGAACGTGCAATAGAGAGATATCTGGTGAGTTTAAGAAAGAAATTTAAAGTTCTATTTTATTGGGTAAAACCAGAAAAATGTAAATATCTTTGCTTAAGACATAACTGAAAGAAATATGAAATATAAATTAATTGAATCAAGTGAAAATGAAAGAACCATGAACGTGTATGTAGGTATGCCAAAGGATCAAAACAAGAATAATGATAAGAAGTGTATTTTTTTGAACATTTAAAAGTAAAAAAATATTTTCAGATTGGATTAACTATTTTGTAAATGCCACCCTTTAAGATTGGCCACTTCTTTTAGAGCAGCTCTTCAGGTTTGCACCTTCTCTATGTGATCCTTGAAATTCTCCTCATGTGTAGCAAAGGCTTGGGCAAAACTTCTCATTTGTTTCTGCACATTAGATGGACCCACATCATAAAAAATTGGCAAAAATGTTATTCCTATCTCTTTCATGCATTGAATGATTTTTGCAAGTTCATCCAAGCACCATGTAGAAGATGCATAATTTTTTGAGAGAATGAAAATTGCAAACCAGGATTCTTCTATTACTTTCAAGAGATCTGGTGAAATGGACGTACGTCTCTCAAGTTTTTCCTCATCTCTACATGTGACAATGCCCATTTGTTTCAAGGCAGCATATAGATAGTCTATAAAACCATAGCGAGGATCCTCACCTCTAAAACTGAGAAAGATATCATATTTCCACCGCGGTGTTAAAGAAGAAGATGATGACGAAAATGAAGCTTTTTCAATGTTTATGGAAGCCATCGGAAAAATACTGGATAACGTGTAAAAATCCTAAGTGGAAGGTTGTTATAGGTTATTATTAGTGGTCAAAAAAGAAATTTCAGTAGTGGCTTCAAATTAGAATTAATAACAACTAACACTAGTGAAAAAGTTGTGAATGGTAGTATTTCTCAACAAAAAGAAAAAGAGCAATACACAAAAAATTTCACAACATTTTTTACAGCTTTGAGTTGACAAACTTTTACTAATTCTTATCTATGTCAACTATTAACACCACTTTTTTATGTACCACTATCAATCTGTCACATCAACATGTGTGAAAAGTTTTGTCAAGTTTTTAATATTGATAGACTTTAAAAAAAAAAAAATTATGTGGCTCATGTTAATTAGTAATTTTGTATCTAAAATAAGATAAGAGAGTTTAATTAATATTAAAATTTTTTTATTAAAAAAGTCATATTTAAATATATAAAATGCTTCAATTCAATTTTCACCTTAGGCCCCAAATGCATCAAGCCGCACCTTGTAGAGAAGAGGGAAACAAATTTTTCATGGATATTTTATTTCAAGGTGAGAAATAAAAGACATGGATGTGTGCAAGAAAAGTAAAAAGTTACGTGTTTGAGAATTCCAGCAATTGGTTCTTGTAAAGCTCTAAAACCTCTCTCAAGGTTTTGGGCATGGGCAATGCTTTCAAATATGATCATAACTTTTTCTTGTATCCTTACACTCCAACTAGTTATTCTCGAATACATTTACTTTTTGTTAGACTGTGAGTTATGCCATTCCACCTCAAAACCAATTGGTGATGAGGAAGATACACTCAAATTTTTTATGGCATCTGAAATCATGCCTTGCGGGCCTGGTTTTAGGGTGGTTGTAGGGAGTCAAATTGTGGTCCCCCCAACAATCCCTCACTCACAATGCCACTCCCGCGACTCGAAGCCATGATCTTAGTTCTGGTACCATTTATTGGACCATGAATCATGCCATTCCACCACGAAACCAACTGATAGTGAGGAAGACACACTCAAATCTTTTATAACATTCGACATCATGCCCTGTGACCCTGTTTTTAGAGTGGTTATAAAGAGTTGATTGTGGTCCTCCTAATACTCTTGACTTTACATTTTTGGTTTTTTTAAAACGTGTTACATGGGATGAAGTTGACTAGTGCAAATTTAGTGCAAAATTAATTATAAATTATTTCATGACTTAAAAAGGACATCAAATTCAATTTTAACAAATGACTGATTAAAAATATATTAGAAACCAAATAAGTTGTATATATTTTAATTAAAATTTTGTAATGCTGATTGGATATTAATTCTATTTTTCATAATATATTTAGTGTTTAATTTTACATATTTTTAATTCTTTTAACTCTAAATTTTTTTGGCTTATGCCTTTTGGCCCCCCTAAACTAGAATTTTTTTTTATAGGAACCCTAAACTAGAATTCTGATTTCATCCCTAGTATTAAACGATTTTTATTTTTTATTTTTTATTATTTAACGATCACCACAAGAGGAGAAATTCAGACATAAAACAACAGGAAACACAAAAACTCAATAAACAAATTTTCTGTTTCTCACCTTTCCCTCTGCATTCTCATCGATCAAATTAAATTAAACACAAATTATATATATATATATATATATATTTATTTATTTATATTATATATAAAGAGAATTCTGAATTCACATAATGAAAGCATTGCATTAGAGAAGAGAGAGGACCTTGAGGATACGGATCAGATGTCAAGAACAACTTTGTGTGTTCTCTGTTTGAGAAAAGAGAAGATAACGGTGACTAACTTTTAATGAAGTGTGGGTTTTATTCTTGTTAGAAAGTTTAGGAAAGTTCCAGGAAGTGTTCTGATTGACTCTAAAAATATCAAAATTATAATTTTATTTCCTTTCATTCCTAAAATCTCTAAAAAATTACGAAAATAAAATCAAATTAGTGTCTGACTATTAAACTTATATATTGAGAGTTGTGAAGACGAAATTTTAACAAATCCAGCTATTCTATGCTTTACAATAAGTTTACTAATTAGTTGGTCACTTTGGTTTGGTGGAGCAACCATTAAACATACGACACAACCCCTTACTACTTAGCTCATTGGTAGTTTGGTACTATCAGTTACACAAGAACAATGATGGCAGGAATTAACTTTGAGGTCCTGCAATAGAAACAACTGGTTCTGTTATAAGTGCTTAAGTTAACCCCCCTAGTGCTTGTCTTGTCTTCTTTTAGAGTAGTGGTCTTAAGTTTTCTAATAGCAAGTTTTTGGGGCAATACTCAATAGGCTTAAAAATAAATAAATTTATTTCGTGCGACAATAGGTTTAGCTTCATGGTTCTCCACTGTAATTTTATTTTATTTTATTTTTTAAGTTGAGATAGAATTCTACTTGAAGCCTAATTCAAGTACACGTGTATAAAGCTTTTTTCAGGAGACTTGAATCTCAACTCTTACCCTCCCCCACATCATATTTATACTTGCAGAGTGATTATCATGCTAAGGGTGCGTTGAAGTCATCGATGTAATTTAGATGTCATTGTATCATGGACTCCAAAAATGCTCAAGGAAAACTTTATTTATTTATTTTTAAAAACCAGCTTAGTGGAAAGTCAACAGTAGAATCTTAATCACCAATAAATATTAAATGCCAGTACTTTCTAAGAAGAAAATTCTACCCTCTTTGATTTTAAAGTAATGCTATAGACAAACTAATTTATAACATTTTTACAAAGTGTTGATGTGGTTAAACTTTAATTGGTTTTTATCTAAACTCTTCTTTAATATTACTTTTTTATTTACCAATAATCACTTAGCACATTAGCAGTTTGCAAAAAAAAAAAAAAAAAAAATTTGTCAAATAGTTTGTATCTCTAGCATTATTTTTGATTTTATAATACTTTTACTTTGGCTCACTTCCACTTCCTGGGGAAATTATCTCATGGAATGAGGTAAATTCTATGGACTTTAATTTACACCCTCCAATAAAAATATGACACATCATCATATTACTAAAACATAAATACATATAATCATGCTGGATAACATCTCAATAACCACTGTATTTCAAGTTATAAATAAAATGTTGATGTGGTGTTATTAGATGTGGTAAGATGTATTAAATTTTAAGTAAAAGTCTGATGAGATAATCTTTTATTGGATGATGTAAAATTAAATGAGATTTATATTATTTTTACCAAATTTTGACTATTGCTAATATTCTAACTCTTTGATTTTAATGCTTTACTCTGGCTCACTTCCGCTTCCAGGGAAAATTATAAGGAGCGAGGTAAATACACGGTGCTTTATCTTTTGGATATAAAGTTTTGTTAAAAAAAATACACGGTACTTTATCTTTCTGATATAAAGTTTTGTTAAAAAAAAAAAAATACACGCTACTTGATCTTTCTGATCTAAAGTTTTGTTAAAAAAATACACGGTACTTTATATTTAAGGTATAAAGTTTTGTTAAATATAAAGTTTTCTAAAAAAATACACGGTACTTTATTTTTTATCTAAAGTTTTGTTCAAAAAATTCACACACGGTATTTGATTAACAAAATACACGGTACTTGATCTTCCAGATATAAATTTTTGTTAAATATAAAGTTTTCTAAAAAAATACACGGTACTTTATTTTTCAGATCTAAAGTTTTGTTAAAAAAAATAGCTCAACGGTTTTTACGTTTTTTTGGGGTAATTATCATATCGTATGGGCCGAATCACAGTTGGGGATGGAACAAACTCAACAAAGCACTGATTTTATAATAATGTAACTTACATTCAACACTATTATTTTTTAAAAATAAATTGGATTCAATTAAAACTTTCATTCAATACTTTTATTGTTTAAAAAATATAAATCATTTAATTTTTAAAGTACATAAAGATTTACATTAATTAAAAAAGATATTAATTTTAAGAATTTTGATAATTATGTTATAAAAAGTTAATCTCATTTGTATAAGAATTTCGATTAACTACAAAGTTATAGGGTAGCTATTTAACATATAAATATCTATTTTACTATAATAGTTTTTTAGTACTTATTTGCTAAAGTTAATATATCCACTCACTAAAAACTTCTAAGAATGATAATGAATATCATCATCTTCCAACAATAAATTTGCTAAGAAAAAAAAAAAAAAAGATAACAAAAGGCATGTATCATCGAATTTTCCATTAGATAAATTATAAGTTTCAAAAATCTAAACTTAAAAAATCAATGTTCTTTAGATTAAAATAAAACACCATATATCATCATTTCAACTTTCCAAGAATTACTATTATCTAAAACTCAAAACATGTGAAGAAATTTTTTGAAATGTTAAAATTTAGTGGGAGTATTTTAGACATTACACAATAAAATATGTTAAGAATCATAAGCTTTCATTAGGGTTTAGTTGAGAGAATAACAATATGATATATTTGCTATTTTCGAAAATATTAAAGAAAAAATTGCTTGAGTTTAAAGCATGGTTTTAAAAACCGGTACGGTGAAAGAACCGGAAAATGAACTAATTACCGGTTTTATGGTCGGACCGGGGTTCGACCGATGGTCAAACCGATGACGTCATAAATAATTTAATTAATATTTATTTAAATTATATAAATAATTAATAATTTTTTAATATACTAAAAACATAATTAGGCTCATGACTAGCATATTACAAAGAGTTCACTGTCACACATTTACAGATTTACAACATTTATCAACAAATCATTGAAAGCCCATCAAAAAATCCTCCTCTAATTAGGCAATTACAGGGAAAAACAGTTAACAATTTATACAAAATGGTGACTTGGATTATCATTCATATTCTATTCTATTCAATAGATACACATTCATATTCTATTCAACAAACTCAACAATTTATACAAAATGGTAACTTGGCTTATCATTCTCCCTGCTTTGCTTCAAATCCACCCAAGTTACCATCCAACCCCAACCACAAAAAATGTAGGACTTTAGAGGGCGAGACCGAGAACCCGTAAGGACGAGAAAAGAAAATTATCAAAATCAAGTAATCAAAATCAATTAATCAAGTAATAAAATCAAAAGAAAAGAATGTTACCTTACCTCATGAAGCCGAGAAGCAGAGAGCAGAGAGCAGAGCACTTTAGAGGGCGAGACCGAGAACCCGTAAGGATGAGAAGGAAAAAACCCAAAAAGAAAAAAAAAAACCCAATGCTTCAAACCCGTGAGCTTGAGTGAGGCGGAGAGGAAGAAAAATGTTTGAGGCGGAGAGGGCGAGGCAGAGAGGAAGAGACTAGAGAGTGTGAGCTTGAGTGAGGCGGGGTGGGCGAGTCAAAGGGCAGAGAGTGTGAGCGGCAGAGAAGGCGAGGTAGAGAGAGTGAGGCGGAGAGGGTGAGGCAAAGAAGGCGAGGCAGAGTGTGAGGCGGAGAGGGCGAGGTACAGAGGCAGTGAGGCGGAGAGGGCGAGCGGCGACTGGCAAGGCAGTGAGGCGGAGAGAGTGAGGCGGAGAGGGCGAGGTCTGAGCGGCGAGGCAGAGAGGCTGTGAGCGGTGAGGAAGAGAGGCTGTGAGCTTGGGTGAGGCGGAGATGTTGAGATTTGAGAGTCTGAGAGTCTGAAAAATGAAAATGACAAACGCAAAATGAGAGTGGGGCAGTGAGCTTTAGGGTTAGGAATTAGGATTCCAGCCTAAAACGACGTAGTTTTGTTGTTTTAGGCTAAACTACGTCGTTTTAGCCTGGGAAAAGACAAAAAAAAAAAGTAACCAGTCAGGAACCGGTTTAACCGCGCCGGTTTCCGGTTTTCCGGTTGAACCGGCCGGTTTTTACTGTTTCGCGGTTTTTTCATTATTTTCGGTTTTTTAATATAACCGGACCGGATTAACGGCCGGTTCCCGGTTGAACCGGTCGGACCGGCCGGTCCGGTCCGGTTTTTAAAACTATGGTTTAAAGTTTAGGAAGGAATTATAAACTACCCCAAACATAAATGATGAAAAGTGTTTTTATGCTAAGTTTTTGTTTTTGTTTTTCTGTGTAAAACTGTGTTGTTTTACTTAAAAATGGTGCGCAAAGAAAAACAATACAAAAGGTCAACCCAAGAAAATTGTATATGAAATAGTAAAAATTGGCTCAACAAACTGACTAAAGAAACAAAAAATTTCTAAAAACACAATATAATGGCACAACATTTTTATAATACCTTTATAATTTTGTTATATTTTATTTTGACTTTTAAAGAATTGATAGCTCAACAGTTTTGAAAATATTGTGACGAAAACAAGATGTCTTAATATTTTCACAAAACAAATGCTATATCCAAGACATTTTCACAACAAATTATAAGTAGTAGGTGTGGGGACCGGTCGATTAATGGGCCCGTAGGGTTCGGAATTGATTCAGGGTTGTGGGGCCTGAAGCCCATCCAAGGACGCGTACCCATCCGAGGACGCCATACTCCTCGGCAGTATGCGTCCGAGGACGATCACGTCCGAGGACGATTGGGACGTGGTCTTACTGCGATCAGATCCCAGAATTAGGTCATCATAAAGGATAAGAGTAACCGACTACGGATGAAAGAGATAAGGCCAACAAATATCTGTAACAACAGCTGCCTCCGCATTAATGACCTCCCAACCAACTCTCTGGCCGCATTAATGTGGAGGTGATACCTGAACAGTAAGGAAGCAGCCTTACAGCTGCCCATAGGAAGTTCCCAGAGGAACGGGATGGGACAGGAAGAGATCCTCCGGACCCAACCTACACGTGTGCGGTAAGGATGGAACGCAAAAGGGGGTATATAAACTAAAAGGAAAACATGAAAGAGGGGGGGGAGGGGACAGAAAAAAAAGCAGAAAAAAGAGAGGGAGAAGAGAAAAAAGGATTTGTACTAGTCATTAGGGAGAAATATCCAGGGTATCAACTGAAAAACCTTGAACGTTCATGAAAGTGAGTCTTTGGAGGGAAGATTACGGTTAACCTAGTTCTTTACACCCACGCTCTAAAAATCATATTGTCTGGGCCCTTTACGTACGAACCCAATACCGTTTTGGTTCGGTACCCAATTGTGTCCTTACAATTGGCACCGTCTGTGGGGAGAGCTTGTGTTAGCTTGTATAACCTCTAATACAACGTTTTCGATGGAAGGAGTGGAACTGCCTCACCCCGCAGCAGGGCTGCATCAGGGTAATGTCAGCCCGCATCAGGCGGAGTCAAGGGGCTCTCAGCATGGTAGCCCTCGAAGGAGTCCCGAACAGAGGGAAGTCCAGGAGGGGAGCATACATACTACTCATACTACGAGAACCCGTACACGCGGGAAGAGTCACGTTTCCCACGCGAAGCATGATGGGGATCTGCAACGTGAGATTGCGGACTTGAAGAGAGAGTTACGCCATGCACGACGGGAACGTTCATCGCCTCGCTCCGAACCATCATCTGGGGAGTCGGATGGAACTAGTTACAGGCGAAGGTCGAGGACTCCGCAAAGCGAGACTTTCTCCTACGAAGAGGAGCGTCGTCATAGGCGTAGGCGTAAAAGTCCAACTAGCAGGGGCTTGGGAAATGATGCGATGAACAAAGCATTGAGTCAAATTTCCAGATCACCTTTTACAAGAAGCATAGATGATGCTACCCATCCTCGGCGGTTTAATCAACCTACGTTCTCTCTGTATGATGGCCACTCGGATCCGGTGGAACATGTAAGTTATTACAGCCAGAAGATGGCTATTCATTCCAGGGATGATGCTCTGATGTGCAAGATTTTTCCATCGAGTTTGGGTCCAACGGCGATGAGGTGGTTCAATGGCTTAAGGGCCAATTCTGTTGGATCATTCAAAGCACTGACCCAGGCTTTTGGCGCTCGCTTTATTACATGCAGCCGAACTCCTTTGCCTCTGGGCTCTTTGTTGACTTTGTCTATGCGAGAGGGTGAGACTCTCAAGGGCTATTCGGATAGGTACTGGGAAATGTTTAACGAGATAGGGGGGAAGAATGACGCTGTGGCTATAACCACTTTCAAAGCCGGTCTCCCAGCTGACCACGACTTGAGGAAATCCTTGACGGGCAAACCTGTCACCAGTGTGCGCCAGCTGATGGACAGAATAGAGAAGTACAAAAGAATAGAGGAGGATCAACTTCAGGGGAAAGGAAAGGCCAAAGTGATCCCTCAGGAGAGAAGGGATTTCAGGTCGGATCGTTATAATAATAACCGACCAAGGAGGGACTTCGCTGGGCAGTCAGCCTCGGCGGACGCCCAGGTCGTTAATGTAGTGTTTCGGGAGCCTGTCCAGCAGGTGTTGGAGAAGATAAAGGATGAGCCATTCTTCAAATGGCCGAACAGGATGGCGGGAGAGCCTACAAAACGCAACTCGAGTTTGTATTGCCATTACCATCAAGACCATGGGCATACGACAGACAACTGTAGGAATTTATGGGACCATTTGGAGCAGTTGGTCCGAGAAGGGAAATTAAAGCAACTCTTGCACCATTCCAGCGGAAGGGCGAGCCAGGCAGATTCTGAGGTACGGGGGGACGCTTCATCAAGGCTCCTCCGGGGAACGATCAATGTCATCTTTGCGGCCTCGGGAAGGACTGGGTCTTGCCCCACAAGAGTGTCGTCGGTGTCCCGATTCCCCGCCGAGGATCGTTCTCAAGCATCGAAGAGGGCCAGAGGCGTGTCCCTTTGATTTTGGGTTTTTCAGATGAGGATTTGGTTGGAACTATACAACCCCATGAGGATGCCTTGGTGGTCACGCTGAGGATTAGTGGGTACGATGTCCGAAGAGTGATGGTTGATCAGGGGAGCGCAGCGGATGTGATGTATCCGGATCTGTACAAGGGGCTAGGTTTGAAACCGGGGGATTTGACAACCTATAATTCCCCTCTAGTCAGTTTTGAGGGAAGGTTGGTCATTTCTATGGGGCTAATCAGACTGCTCGTACAGTCAGGCACGGAGGTGGTGGAGGTGGATTTTATTGTCGTCGATGTTTATTCTCCATATACGGCTATCTTGGGCAGACCTTGGTTTCACGCACTTAAAGCGGTTTCATCCACCCTACATCAGAAGGTGAAGTACCCATCCGGAGACCAAGTGCTAGAGATAGTAGGGAACCAAGTGGCTGCTCGGCAATGCCAAGTAGCGGCCATTCAGCATCGGCCAGAGGCAGAAACCTCGGCTACAGCCGATAATGAATCATAGCAATTAAAGCCCCCAGCGTCAGGTTTAGACATACCAACCAATGGGGTGGAGTGTGAAAATCTGGAAAAGGTGATTATCGCTGATGATCCAGAAAAATTCTTTCGGGTAGGGGCTAAGCTGCCTCTACAAGAGAAAGCGAGTTTGCTGGAGTTCCTCCGAGCCAATGTGGACGTCTTTGCATGGGACCCGTATGAAGCCCCAGGAGTTGACCCAAGTTTCATTTGTCACCGGCTCAACGTGAACCCTGCCATTCCCCCTAGGAGACAAATCCCTCGGCGACCATCGAAAGAGCATGCCGAGGCAGTCAGAAGTGAAGTCGCCAAGCTGAAGCAGGCTGGGGCTATTAAAGAAGTCTTTTATCCCCAATGGCTGGCCAATACGGTGGTAGTAAAGAAGAAAACAGGGAAATGGCGAGTGTGCGTTGATTTCACCGATCTTAATAAGGCCTGCCCTAAAGACCCATTTCCTATGCCCAAGATTGACCAGTTGGTGGATGCCACCGTGGGCCACCCTAGGATGAGTTTCTTGGATGCCTTTCAAGGATACCACCAAATACCGCTGGCCATCGATGATCAGGAAAAAACCGCTTTCGTGACCCCGATTGGGAACTACCATTACAAAGTGATGCCTTTCGGCTTGAAAAATGCTGGATCTACCTACCAACGCATGATGACGAAAATGTTTGAGCCACAGATGGGCAGAAGTATTGAAGTTTATATTGATGATATGGTCGTAAAAAGTAAAGTAGTAACTGAACATGTGGGGGACCTTACTAACATCTTTGGGATATTGAGAGAGCACAAATTGCGCCTAAACGCCTCGAAGTGCTCCTTTGGTGTAGGCTCCGGGAAATTCTTGGGGTACATGGTGACCCATAGAGGAATTGAGGTGAATCCAGACCAGATTAGGGCTATTAACGATTTGCAAGCGCCTCGGAACCCAAAAGAGGTGCAGAAGTTAACTGGGATGACTGCTGCGTTGAACCGGTTCATCTCCAGGTCAGCTAAGAGGTGTCGTCCTTTTTTCCGCCTGCTACATAAGTGGCAAGGATTCGAATGGACCAAAGAGTGCGCTGAGGCGTTCCAACAGTTGAAAGACTATTTATCCAAACCACCGATCATGTCTAGCCCTGAGGTGGATAAGGTGTTGTATGCCTACTTGGCGGTAGCTCCTCACGCAGTCAGTTTCGTCTTGATTCGAGAAGACAATGGCGTTCAGAGGCCAGTTTATTATGTAAGTAAATCCCTCCATGAAGCCGAGGTGAGATATCAATCATTGGAAAAGGCCATACTGGCGGTGGTTCATGCAACACGCAAACTTCCACACTATTTTCAAGCTCACACTGTGGTTATTTTGACCCAATGGCCTCTTAAATCTATACTTAGAAGTGCCGACTACGCCGGCAGAATTGCCAAGTGGGGTACGATTCTGGGTGCTTTCGATATCAAGTACCTGCCCCGCACCTCTGTAAAGGGTCAAGTTCTCGCCGATCTAGTAGCTGAATTCGCTGAGTGCCCTGAGGAAATTAGTAGGAATCAAGATCTCATGGATGGAAAATCGGTTGGCGTGATATCCACCCAAGGAGGGTCTGTGTGGAAAGTGTACGTGGATGGGGCTGCAAACCAGAGGGGGGCCGGATTGGGATTGGTTTTGGTGTCCCCTGAAGAGGTCATCATAGAGAAATCGTTAAGGCTAGGGTTCTCGGCTACTAACAATGAATCAGAGTACGAAGCTTTGATAATGGGAATGAGCATGGTCCGTAAAATGGGTGTAAAGGCGGTGAAACTGTTCTCGGACTCAAGGCTGGTCGTCGGCCAGGTTACCGGAGAATTGGAGGCTAGAGACCCAAGGATGCAAGGATACCTGGACCGGGTTAGGCAAATGCGAACTGAGTTCGAATCTTTCGACGTATTACATATTCCACGAGGGGAGAATACCCACGCTGATTCCTTGGCGACCCTCGCCACCTCCTCAGTACAAAATTTCCCTCGAATAATTATCGTCGAAGACTTGTGTACTCCCACTTCACCAGAAAAGGAGGTTTGCCAAATCCGTCAAGTTAATTCATCGCCAAATTGGATGGACCCTATATTAAAATTTCTCGAAAGTGACACATTGCCCGAGGATAAGGTGGAAGCCGAGAAAGTACGAAGAAGAGCACCTCGGTACTGGTTATCCGAGGATAAAAAGCTGTACAGACGGTCTTTCTCTGGACCATACTTGCTCTGTGTGTCTCCTGAGACAGCAGAATCAATCCTGGAAGAGTTGCATGAGGGCATTTGTGGGAGCCATACCGGAGGGAGGTCTCTATCATACCGAGCGCTAACGCAGGGCTATTGGTGGCCAAATATGCATAGAGAGGCGCAGGAGTATGTTAAGAAATGCGACTAGTGTCAAAGATATGCTCCAAATATCCACCAACCAGGAGGAGTTCTTAACCCTCTCTCAAGCCCTTGGCCTTTTGCGCAATGGGGACTGGACATTGTCGGCCCTTTTCCTAAAACTTTAGGAAACAAGAAGTACCTGCTGGTCGGCACAGACTATTTCACTAAATGGGTTGAAGCTGAGCCCTTAGCGAATATCAGGGACGTAGATGTGAAGAAGTTTGTCTGGAAGAACATTGTTACGCGATTTGGAATCCCACGAGCTCTTGTTTCGGACAATGGGCTCTAGTTCGATAGCAATGCCTTTAGGAAATATTGTTCAGAATTGGGAATAAGAAACAGATATTCCACTCCAGCTTATCCGCAAGGCAATGGGCAAGCTGAAGCTGTTAACAAAGTTATCGCCAATGGGCTTAAGAAGAGACTGGATGACGCGAAAGGAAAATGGGTGGAAGAACTGCCACATGTGCTTTGGACATATCGGACAACTCCCCGACGTTCGACGGGGGAAACTCCCTTTTCCATGACTTATGGGGCCGAGGCCATTATTCCCTTGGAAACTGGATTCCCAACGTTAAAGACCAGTGCATTCTCTTCAAGTGATAACGATGTGATGCTGGAAAAAATTTTAGACCTAATTGAAGAACGAAGGGAAAGCGCGATGGTTCGGCTGGCTTACTACCAACACAAACTCAAGCAAGGCTACGACAGCAACGTGAAGATGAGGCCGTTAGCCATAGGAGATCTGGTGCTGAGAAAAGTCCTGGGGGCCACTAAGAATCCAAATTGGGGAAAACTGGGACCCAATTGGGAGGGACCATATCGGATTACTTCTGTAGCAGGAATAGGGGCTTATTACCTAGAGGACCTAGATGAAAAATCTGTACTCCACCCTTGGAATGTAAATAATCTCAGAAGGTATTATTACTAGTAAGAAGTTTCAATTCAAATATTCTCTTTTAACTTATGCCAAATATGCATCCTGTAAATTTTGCATCCTGTCCTATCATACTGAATTGTTAAACAGAAACTAGGTTATGCCAGGTCCTCGGATCGCTAACTTAGTGAAAATTAACATCCTATCATATTGAATTGTTAAACAGAAACTAGGTTATGCCAGGTCCTCAGATCGCTAACTTAGTGGAAATTAACATCCTATCATACTGAATTGTTAAACAGAAACTAGGTTATGCCAGGTCCTCGGATCGCTAACTTAGTGGAAATTAACATCCTATCATATTGAATTGTTAAACAGAAACTAGGTTATGCCAGGTCCTCGGATCGCTAACTTAGTGGAAATTAACATCCTATCATATTGAATTGTTAAACAGAAATTAAGTTATGCTAGGTCCTCGGATCGCAAACTTAGTGGAAATTAACATCCTATCATATTGAATTGTTAAACAGAAACTAGGTTATGCCAGGTCCTCGGACCGCTAACTTAGTGGAAATTAACATCCTATCATATTGAATTGTTAAACAGAAACTAAGTTATGCTAGGTCCTCGGATCGCCAACTTAGTGGAAATTAACATCCTATTATATCAAACCGTTCAACAGAAACTAAGTTATGCTATGTCCTTGGATCGCAAACTTAGTGGAAATTAACATCATATCATTCATGCTGAATAGTTAAACAGAAACTAGGTTATGCCAGGTCCTCGGATCGCTAACTTAGTGGAAATTAACATCCTATTATATTGAATTGTTAAAACAGAAACTAAGCTATGATAGGTCCTCGGATCGCGAACTTGGTGGAAGTTAACATTTTATCGTTCATGCTGTGTTGGTAAACAGAAATTAAGTTATGCCAGATCCTTGGACCACAGCTCGGTAGAAATTGAGCTTCTAGGTTGTATATTGAAGTACTAAATGATGAATATAATTGTGATGAATTGTTCTAAATCATAAACTTGATGAAAGTAATGCCCTACGGACACTTGTTATGGAGTCAGAAAGAGAGAGCTTCGAATGCAAGATTGGTGTGTAATGAAAAAGGTGGCCAAAATGAGCCCATGCAAAATTACAACGACAAAGCAAAAGATTGTGAAGGTAACTTAGATCTGTCAGAACGATAATAAAGTAAACGATAAAGCCCTCCATTAAGTGTCTATTCAAAGTTACAAATATACTTCTCTACTTTCAATCATTAATACCCCCGGTTGGTAGAACCGTGGAATCCAATTCTTGTTGAAAGCCTTGTGAGGCCGTTTCTGCCTTCGAAGCAGTAGTGGATTTGTTTGGGGAAGCTCCTGGAGAGGAATTGCGAGGTAAAACCCCCTCATTAGGATTTATAGCAGGTAGAGGAGTGTCAGTCTGGCATGGTTGAGGAGCCGAGGAGCGTATCGCTTCGGGGTAATATATGTTCTCTGGCTTGCGTAGCTCAGACGAGGCTTCAACCCCAGCAACGTTAAGAGCCTCGTTCCAGGTTCTCGCGCAGTAGATACGGCACACCTCCGAAACCTCGGCTCTTAAAGCTTTCTCTATTTCAGCCACCCCAATTTCGTAGCCCCTTTGCTCGGCTTCATTCGTTGCCTGTTCGAACTTGCTTTTCGACTTCTCGGCTTGTTCTCTGAGTCTTTCGGCTTGCTCCCTCTGCTTCTGAGTTTCTTCTAAATGCTTCTTAAGAACAAGAACTTGCTCCTGAGTCTTCTTCAGCTCGGCATTCGCCTCGCGAAGAAGCTTTGCTTGTTCCTCGGCTTGCTTCTGATAGCCTTCTGATGTCAATTCGGCACTCTTGCGAGCTTCTTCTTCGGTCTGTAGTTTCTTCCTTGCGTCGACTAAATCCTGTTCGGATTTGGACAAGGTTTGTACAGCCGTTACCCTTCTTTTCCTTTCGCCATCTAGCTGATTGGAGCAAGCATTGAGCATCTCGTCTAGCTTGAAAGTATTTTGAATAATCTGTAAGAAATGGAGGGATGGGGCAGCATTATGGATTAATAAAAAATGCGCATGAGTAAGTAAAAGTTATCGAATGAAGCAGTGTAAAAGACAGCTTCTCACCATGCCCAAGTATCGCTTGTTGTCAAGGATAATTTGATTCTTCCTCATATTCCTTATCTCAGCCATATCCATTGGGAGCAATAAGGCCTCCTCTATGGCCGAGGCTACATGACACCCAATGCCGCCATTGTAGTCCCTTATAGAGGCATCGTCACGCAGGGGCTCCCCGCCGAGCATAGGAGCTGGCAGCCACGCTTGTGAATCAGGATGTGGGGAATCGGGTTTCTCATGACCCCGCGTGGCGGGGTGCCTAGTTTTCTACTGCTTTGCAGCTCGTTGGACATCTTCCTCTCGAATGGGATGAGACTTGCTCGCATCTGCCGCCTCCTTACCCTTCTGATCCCTGCGTTTTTCCTGCTCGGCAGCGCTGGGCAGCGCTGGTTGCTGAGATGGTCGAGGGGGATGGCGAGGAACGGGAGGGGAAGACCTGGCTGGGAGAGATGAAGCTGAGGATGGTACTGTCTTGGCAGGTACAGACTTTCCCGGTGGACCTTCCATCAGTTCCATCAAGCTTTTCTGAGATTTCCTTTGTATCCCCATCTCGTCAGGATTTTCTTCGGGGCTTATGGGCTGATTGAAAATCCCGAAATCGTCCGCGGATTCAGATACTGTTACGATGTTTTCCTTGTCTTTTCCCCCTTTCCTTCTCCTATTGGTTCCCTTTTTCTTAAGGGAAAATAAGGGTGAAGAAGGTCCCGCCGAGACGCTGGCCACGAAAAGAGGTTCTGTGAGAGGTGTGTGTTTGGGAAGTGGAATACCCTCTGGAACAATAAACCCTTCGTAGGCAACGCTGATATGATGAAGCCGAGGATCGCGTGCCCTAATCACGCACTTCGGTGCTTGAAAGCCAAAAGAAAGGGGGGTATAACCAAGAATTAAATGTGCTGCCCGTAACTGGCCATCAGCTTCGTTCACGTATATTTCAGCTTTCAATAAACTATCTAGGCTAGCCTTATTGACTAATCTGAGATTGGGCTTTGTATAGCGTCTATCTGCAAAACCGTTGATTCTAAAGTTAAAATTGAGATACACGAGAATAATAAAGGAAGGTAAAATGCGCTCGTGAGCTAACTAGCATAGGTCTATAACTTCGCACCCACCTGGTGTTCCCTCCACTGTGGGGCAAGGTAGACCATCATGCCATTCTCCAGAAAAAATAAGGAAATCTTCTTTTAGGTTCTTATTTGAAGTGGGGAGGCATTGAATTAGCCTTACTTCAGGATATCTCGATTTGAGATAATAGTCCTGGTCAGCTAGGCGATGGAGGCTGTACACCCAATTCACGTCGTGATGGGTTAGCTTTAGATCCATTCTCTGATTCAGAGCGTCTATACTTCCCAAAATCCTAAACATGTTGGGAGCACATTGAGTAGGGGATAGCCTAAAAAAGTTGAGGTAACCCCTGGTGATACTACCCATGGGAATGGTCATCCCGCCCTCAATAAAGGCAATCATGGGGATAACCACTTCCCCAGTTTGCCTGGCATCAACCCACTCCCCTTGGGCTGCATACCTCAACCCCACCGTTGGAGGAATCTTGTACTTAGAACGGAAGTTTCTAATACCCTCCTCGGAGTCAACAAGACGTCGAAAGGGATTTTTCTGTTTCCCCATTTTTCTAAAAAACTTAGTAGAAAAGGCTTTTTGGCTATAAACAAAAGTGGTAGAAGCTTCAAGGGGACTTACAGGTTCAAGGGAAGGACCTCGGACAGCGTACGATTATTTGTAATCGCCAGGAAAATAACGAAGACTGAAAGAAGGCAAATTCGATGTATAAGCTCTGGAACCACGTAGTCGTCAAAGGTAAGGTGCAGGTTTAGTTAGGGAATGCCTTTATAGTCATGTAAGGACTGTGAGCGGTAAAATTCCCGCTCACGAGATAAGAGGAATCCCTTGCCGTTCGATTTAGATCTCACCGTTGAACGTGGGAGACAAGAGAGTTGTCAGAATTTAATGCTGCCAAAATCAGGGTACTGAAGCGTCAGGGGCATGCCCCAAAACACGCTCAGGCGCAGGCTTATGACGTCAAAATCCACCTTTTCTCCCGAGGAATCGAAAAGTAGGATTTTGAGGGGCTATTGTGGGGACCGGTCGATTAATGGGCCCGTAGGGTTCGGAATTGATTCAGGGTTGTGGGGCCTGAAGCCCATCCAAGGACGCGTACCCATCCGAGGACGCCATACTCCTCGGCAGTATGCGTCCGAGGACGATCACGTCCGAGGACGATTGGGACGTGGTCTTACTGCGATCAGATCCCAGAATTAGGTCATCATAAAGGATAAGAGTAACCGACTACGGATGAAAGAGATAAGGCCAACAAATATCTGTAACAACAGCTGCCTCCGCATTAATGACCTCCTAACCAACTCTCTGGTCGCATTAATGTGGAGGTGATACCTGAATAGTAAGGAAGCAGCCTTACAGCTGCCCATAGGAAGTTCCCAGAGGAACGGGATGGGACAGGAAGAGATCCTCCGGACCCAACCTACACGTGTGCGGTAAGGATGGAGCGCAAAAGGGGGTATATAAACTAAAAGGAAAACATGAAAGAGGGGGGGGAGGGGACAGAAAAAAAAGCAGAAAAAAGAGAGGGAGAAGAGAAAAAAGGATTTGTACTAGTCATTAGGGAGAAATATCCAGGGTATCAACTGAAAAACCTTGAACGTTCATGAAAGTGAGTCTTTGGAGGGAAGATTACGGTTAACCTAGTTCTTTACACCCACGCTCTAAAAATCATATTGTCTGGGCCCTTTACGTACGAACCCAATACCGTTTTGGTTCGGTACCCAATTGTGTCCTTACAGTAGGTTATTACATATTGTTATTGGTAGGCAAAAAAGTTGTTTCATTGGTAAGTTTAAATTAGAACCAAAAAAATTCACCACCTATAATTTGTTATGAAAGTATTGTGAAAAATATTGTGGATATAGTAGTTCTTTTTTCACAATAACTTTATTTTTAGTTATAGTTGGTTCTAGTATGATATTTTCTCATTTAATTTCTTCCTATAAGGAATTAACACCTCAACAATTGTGGAAATATTATGCCAATCAATTTGAGATGCATAGTATGTGATTTATGTGATTTAGTCACAGAAGATATAAATCATAAGTTCTTTGTAAACTTAGAATTTTAGTTCGTAGTCAATGATGAAATTGGGCATTTTATCTACGAAGACTATAACATATTAACTAAGATGATTTGTCTTGATCATGGAAGTGGAGACTTCTAGTTGATATGTTGATATGTTTTTAGTTTCTAAAAAAAAAAATACATATCGAATTGGACCGCTGTGAGATTTATTATTCTACTAACGACTGTTAAATGAATAATAAATCTCACGACTTCTATTTACATAAACTCTCAATCCTGAGAGAATAATGAACTTGGTCATGAAGTGTAGGTTGCTTTAATAAATCAGAAGTGAGATCTAAAATCACAATCAAAACCTCAATATGTTGAGCGGCCACATTTAATGTTGAAGGAACATATATTCTCAAGATGAAATTCATAATCTCTTAATAGAGATATAAAATATTTCATTCAGATAAATTTAATGGGTTTGGTTATTCAAAGTGTTAGGCCTAACCACTTTAATAAGAAGTTACTAAAGTATATATTTATGAAATTGGATTTCATAAATATATGATGAATAACTTAAAGAATTAAAACAGGTACTCAAGGATTAAGATGTAGTAATTTTCAAAGTAGCAGTCAATTTTTATGACTTTGTATTATTACGAATATTTTAGTGAAGAGGTTGAACGTATAATAAAGTCTTGGGATATAATTTATTAATAAGGCCTAGAGTGCAATTATATTTATATAGTGATATTAAATATAATTAATGGTAATTTTAGATTTGTCAAGAGTTAATAGAAATGCCCAAAACCCATTGGAGCTAGTGTCTTATTTGTCCCTTTTGGTCCCACTCCAAGTCACATACTAAAACCTAATTGGAATGGCCCAAAAGGCTAGTCCAATTAGATAATTAGTTATATAAGGAGAGAAACATACAAAATTTTGTAATGAATGAAAATAGTGTGTATGTGAGTGTAAGTCACTCTCTTATTCTCCCTTGAACACATATGTATAAATTGATTGAGAGCTTGGGCATAAGTGGAATTGAAGTGAAGATTAAAAATATTTCCAAGTACTTTTAATCTTTAGTTTTGATTTTCACCGCACCAAGGTACACTTTTTTGTTCTTAAATTCTGAAATTTACATAGTATATGTTATTAATTGTGAATGAAGTAGATCCATTAATTTTTTGCTGCGAATGTTTTGTATGCGATACAAACTATGTTTTTCCTACACCAAGAACCTTTGTAGTTCTTTTTTATTGGAAGGAGGTTTAGCCTTCATGATTGCCTTGGCTTTGTTTTGGTCTATCTCAATTCCTCTATTATGCACAAGAAGACCTAGAAAATTTCCTACTTGCACTCCAAAGGCACATTTAAGAGGACTCATTTTCAATTGATGTTTTCTCATCCTCAAAAAGGCTTTTTCTAGGTCTTATAGATGGGTATTTAATTCTTAAGATTTAACAACCACATCATCTATATAAACTTCCATAAACTTTCCAATCATGTCATGGAAAATTAAATTCATGGGTCGCTGATAAGTCCCACTGGCATTTTTTAAGCCAAATGGCATTACTACCCATTCAAACTTTCCGATACGCATTTTGCAAAGAACATACTTTGTCCTATTTTATTCTCAAGAGTATAATTTATTGCTTTGTCTTCAGCTAGTTTAATGGCCCTTAATTTCCCTAGAGTAAGTGAAGTACTTATCACTAACTGGTTCCTCAACTATATATGGCATTTGTTGCTCTACGATGTTGTCTTCAACCCATTCCTTGCCAATTTCTTGGCCAATAACATCTTTTCCAGCAAAACATGGTTGTTCTTCAGCCATTTCCACCCTTGTTGGCTTGCCATTGTAATCAAACTTTGTCAGTTTCAAAATTCCAACATTTTTTATATATAATTGAGCATCAATTGTATTTTTACATGCATTGAATGGCCTGTTATCAGCCTTCACCATCTCAATAGAATTATCATCATTCCAAAAAATTAGAAATTGATGTAGGGAGGAAGGGATCACCCAATTTGAATGTATCCATTCCCTTCCTAACAAGGCATTGTAAGCTACCTTAGTATGAACAACAAAGAAGGCAACATTTGTAATCTTATTCCCCTCCTCTAGTTTTAGTAGATTCACTAGCAAACCACTGACTAAAACATCTAATTGAATTAAATTTGCCTCTATTTTATTGTTTTTTTTTCAACATTCCCTAAGGAAAAATATTAACTGCAGCACCATTATCTACTAAAACTCCATTAATAGGTTTTCCATCCATATGAACTTTAATGAATAGAGGCTTCAAATGTTGTGACATTCTTTTAGATGGTTTCTTAAAAATAATTTTACATGGTGGGAATTCTAGCCCTGCCTTTGCTTTAGGTTCCAAATTCTCCATCTCTTCATCTATTAGTAGGATATGACATGCCCACTGAGCATTTTAGCCTTTAGAATTAAAGTCATCATTTTTAGTAATGTTCTATTTTGCCATAAAATCTATTGGCAGTGTGACCACATTGCATTCCACATTACTGGAATTTCATTTTCTTTGTTCAAATTTGAGTTCCTCTCCAAACTCATTGAATGCTTCCAAATCATCCAAGTCTTCAATATCTTCAAAGGCTTCTATCATATCTGCATCTCCAAATTCCTCCAAAAACTCGCTTCCTTTAATCTCCTCTGATAGGCCAAAAATGTATTGACCCATTGTGATGAATTAATTGATTAATTAGCCAAGTTTATTAATTAATCAAATTAACATGCAAACATGTGGTAGCATAAACAAATCACCAATTAAACTAAGTATGTAGCAGAAAATAAATTGACACGGTGATTTGTTTACGAATGGGGAAAACCAACAGGGCAAAAACCTCATCGGGTGATTTTAAGGTCATTACTCCCGAAATTCCACTATCATCACAACAAGCGGTTACAAGTAAAGGAACCCTAGTACCTTATATCAATCTACAGTTGAACCCTTATCCCAATACCCAATTGGACTTGTTCAGTAGTGTCAAATTCTCCTTTCAATGCACAGCTCCCAGTATATGACTAACCGATTGCGTGGATCCCAGTATGCGACTTCAATCATCAATTAGAGAAAGTTATTGGTTGCAAAGTTCTTCAGTTCATCCCTACGATGAAGATCAAGAAGATGCTTGGTCACAAAACCCTATGGCACACAAACACAGCAACTTCTTCACAACAATGATGAACTAGGGCAAATTCTGTCTCCAGTCACAATTTACTTAAACAAACTTTGCTCAATAATTGTGTAACTGATGAACTCTTTGACAGCCCTTAAAATAATCATTTTATATGTCTAGGGTTGTGAGAAAAGAAAGCCCAAACACAAACATGAATTGGAGTCAAAACAGAACTGAAAATTTGTTTTTTATAAACCTCGACAGATACCTTATCTATCAAGCTGCTGTCGAGTCACGGGGCTAAATAGCTCTTTAAGCTCGATAGATGGCTAGCTGTCGAGCTAGTTGTCGAGCTTTAATGACAAGCACTTTTCAGCTTGAATATTAGACAGACTTGCATAGCTTCATCTCTCTAATTTCTTGTGATCTTGTCGCACAAGTTCTTGGTTCCCTTTTTTAGGTAAATCTTGAACCATTTCACTTTGTGTGCGTTGCTTTGGTTCAAACATTCTTTGCTGCATATTATTATCAATTTTGGCTCTTCGCATACAGGTTTTATTTTCTATCAACCGAATAGTACTCGGTGATGTCTTCACATATTTAGAAGTTAATGTGCCTCATTTTTGCTATATTTCAACTTTAATCTCTTCTATCTTGTTAAGTGGTGCATCATCAAAACTTTCAAGAGTTTGTATTAGCTCTTATGACTTATAAATTTGCCATCTAAGCCAACGTCTCCTTTGGGTTCTTGTCATTTGTGGAAAATATGGGTTTTATCCATATTTGAAATGACGCTTTTGTGGTGGTTTATCACTAATAGATTCCGTGGAGTACCATTTATTTGGCTCCCCTATTGGAGGTTTGAAGTTGTGAAGCTGTTTTGGCCTCTCTACTCTTGAAAAAACTGATTCAACTTTTTCAAGTTCAATAATTGGCCCAAAATCAATATCACTTAGAGAAGGGTATATCCTAACAGCCACTTTTCCAAAAACTTGCGCCATCATGCGACAACAACGCTCACATAGGCAATCATCTTCATCATAATCAAAAACTCGATCATTTGAAAAAGAATTATGCCTTTGTAAGGCTTCTTTAAAAGTTGTAGGCCTTTGTTGTTCTACCATTTTAGCCTTTCCCTTGTTTGTTTGAACATTCTTGCCCTAAAAGAAGTTTTTTTTGCCATGCGAGCCATATTTACTTACTCACATAGAAGATCCTTCATTGATTTTCAGTCTCTTCATCCCTTAGGTGAGGTGCAATGATTGTTTACCCTACACGTTAACACATTAATATTTTATATACATTAAATTTTGAGTTCTCATCACTTTTTAAGCCATTAATCAAAGATTCAAAATCAGCTGAAATCATATTTAAATCATGCAAAGGTGGAAAGGAATCAATATCTGCTTTCATATTCTCGTTAGGCTTTTCAAGGAATTTCAAGATTCCTCTTTCAATTTTATCTTGAATAACATTCCTTAAAGTTACACAATATATATATATATATATATATTTTTTTTTTTTTTAATGTGTAAAAGCATTATGACACTTACAGTAATCCCTACCACGTGTTTCTGCCTTTGTTGGGATTTTGTGTCTGCCTACCAACTTTATCAACTTGGCCTCTAACAACAAATCAAAGATTTCACTAGACTTCTCTATGTCAAATGAGTAATCTCTTATAGGTGCTGAGAATTTATTTTTTGACTTAGCCTTAATGTTTTTCTTATCTAGTGCATCACATAATTGGGGATAATGACCTATAAACTCTACAATGTCTACTTCGTAATTAGGGTCATAAAAACAAGTCCCATGTGTAGAATTATTCATGTTTCTTTCTTCTTTAATAAGACTCTCATATGTAGAAGCCCTATCAGACAATTCATACAGATCAAAGAATGTCACCCCTTTGAATTTTTTCCTAAATTCGAAATTTAAACCCTTTATTGCAAACTTGACATATTCTTTCTCTAGGAGAATAATTTGACAACGAATGCAGGCTCTTTTAAACCACATGATAAATTGTTCTACAGTCTCATCTATCCTTTGTCTTAATTTGGCCAGATCAGCAATTGACAATCTCAAATCTGTGTGAGAGAAATGTGTTTGGAATTTGCCCTCTAGTTTAGCCCATGAATTTGGAGAGTTAGGAGATAAAGATGTCTACTAGGCAAACGCCTGCCTAGTCAAAGAGCTTGGGAATAGCTTCATCTTACAATTTTCATTATTTGAGACCTCTCCACACTATGTTGTGAATTTGGACATATGTTCTAGTACAATCTTATCATCTTCTCCAGAAAATGTAGAAAATTCTAGGATTCTAAACCCTCTCAAATATGGTTCTCTATCAATCCACTCTGGATATGGCATCCTATAAATTGGTCTATGTCTTTGAAATGCTGGACCATTTGTATGTTCCAAAATTTCTAAGATTTGGACCACTCTATTGTGGACTTCTTCATTATGACCATTATAATTTTGTGCATCCACTTGATTTCATTCTAAATTATTTGTTTGATCTCAAATTGATCATTATGATGATTATTTCTTCCCATGGCCATTCTATTGTTTTCAACCCTTTGCCTTCATTGCGCAAGTCTAAGTTTATGTTTGGTAATTATTTTTTTCCCTTATTTTTTATTTCCAAAAACAATTTTCTATTTTTAAAATTTAAAAACTTGTTTGGCAACCCAAAATGAATTGAAAACAAAAACTGTTCTCAAAACTTAATTTGTGAAGGAAACTGAAAACATGCAAAAGACTATTTTCAGTTTCTAATTTTGAAAAGTCACTGAAAATACGCATTTAATTTAATGAATCTGTCTCATTTAATGAGTTTGCATTAGAGTTCAAATCCAAGTAACAACATATTTTAGTATTTTCTATTTTTTTCTTCAATTTTTTTTTTTATTTATTTCAACTAATCAAACATGTTCTTTATTTCAAAAATACAAGAAAATTGTTTTTTTCTTTATATTCCCAAAAACAAGTTTTGAAAAATAGAAAACAAAAAGTGTTACCAAACATAACCTAAGATTTGCTCTATTTCTATTAGCATTATCCATTCTTTGAAATTGCTAAAATTGAGTCATTTCATGGCCAAATCCATTTTCTTGAACATTGCCAAACTTGTTATCCATAAATGGTTCTAGGTTTCCATTATTCATGGGGAAATCATTGTAGTCATCTAAAAAAATTTCTACTGGGTTATTATTAACCCTTTGAGGAACTCCATTGCAATGATTGTTTCTCATGCAATGGTTATTTCCTCAACGAGGGAAATCAATGCAGTGATTACCTTCTCCTCTAAGTTGGATATCCATTTGGATGGGTGTTTCAACCCTCGAAATATCTATTCGGCGACCATTTTATGTTCTCATTGGAACATTCACATGATCATTATTCTCATTTCTGTGAGAATTTTCATTATGAAGGACATTTTTTGTTCTTGGTGGGTTTAATCAAATGAAGGATACTCTCCATTCTTGGGGGATTCTCTGTAAAAGGGTTCCTAATCCTAAAGGAACTTCCATATTTTGGACATTCTCAAATAAAGGATTATTATTCACTCCTAGACCTATTCCACTAACAAAATCGTTACTTGTTCCTATGTCTGGCTGATTTAAGGGTCTATCTCTACCTATTGCATCAATGACTTGATTAACCAAATGTTGGTTTTCTTTAAGTTGTTTCATCTCATCACTCATGTGGTCAAAGCATGCAACTACATCATCTTTCGTTTTGTTGGGTTATAAATTGACCCCAGTTAATTAATTTAATTACCTAAGTTGATTAATTAGGTCAAATTACATACAAATCATGGAGGAACCAAAAAATCACTAAATAAACTAATATACAATGGAAATTAAAGAACACGACGATTTATTAATTAATGGGGAAAACCTCTCACAAAGCAAAAACTCTTCTAAGTGAATTTCAGATCACCATTCCTAAGAATCCACTAATCAAGAACAAGCGGTTATAAGTATAAAAAATCTCATCACTACCCTGGACTATCCCAAAACACCAACCCACAATTGAACCTTTACTCCAATACCCAATTGGACTTGATCTTGTAGAAAACTTTTTCACATGCACAAATCCTAGTACGTGACTAACTCCGACAACTTGATTGACTATTGTTGGTCGAAAAGTTCTTCACTTCAAAGCACGTTGAAGATCAGGAAGCACTTGGTTACAAAACCCTAAGACGTACAAAATGCAGTAGCTTCTCACAGAGTGTATGAGTACTCTAATTGAGTCTGTGTCTTTGATGACTTTGAAATGAACCTTTTTATGGTCTAGGGTTGTAGAGAGAGCCTTAATCATCCAAGTCATCATGGGCGAAATTTTAGATCTGAGAATTCTGAAATCATAATCCTTGATTGATCGAGCTTATGTAGAGCTTATATCAAGCTTCTTCGTTAATCCTCAATAGATACTAGTGTCAAGATTTAATGAAACTGCTTTTTTTCACTAGTTTCTTGGATCAATCTTCATGTCTTTAATGATACCACTTGTAAAGTAAACTTCACACACTTGTTGATACATTAAACCCAACTTAGATCTACCAAATTATAAGTAAAGTGTGTTTTGTCAAAAGATAAGCCAATACATACAAAATATGACCCTAACACATCTATATTTTTCTAAAAGCTGAAGCATAGCATTATGGTTGCTATGCTCTTGTTGAGCCACATTAGCAGCCACATCATTACTTATTTTTATATTTTATTTTCTCTATTTAAACTTTTCTTCCCCTATTCTCCAAAAAAAAAAAAAAAAAACTCTTCTTCTCCTTATTAATTCACACCTACAGTTACATTTCTTCCAACCTTTCCCCTTCCTTTTTGTCTCCTTTTTCTCTCCACTACTCTCTACTTTACCATTATACTTCTTTCATCTTTCTTATATTTTCACACTTCTTCTCCGCATCTTATTTTGTATAAATTTGATATCATTTTCCCCATTCAATCCATATTTTTTCCCACACAAAATTGTGAGTCCTCTCTCTCTCTACTTTTTTTTGGTGGTTTTTTTTTCTTTCTTATAACTTTACTTAAGGTTGATGGTTTTTTTTTTTTCCCTTTTTTATGCTAAATTACAAATTAGCCCCTCCAACTTTGTTCAAAATTTATGTAAGTGCTCTAACTATTGTTTTGATCATTTTAGTCTTCTAATGTTAACAATTATTTAATGTAGTCAGTCCATTAAAATTGGCCCGTTTGTCATCCAAAAAATGAGGTCATTCTGGTATTTTTGAGTTTATTAAATTAAAAAATCCAAAAAAAAAAACTAATACTAATTTTTTTTTTTTATATCTAGTGACTTATACCCAGTAAATTAAAAAAGCCACAAAAAAAAAAAACTAATGTTTTGATCATTATTTTTTTTATTATCAAATATTAGGAAGATGTAAATGCGCCTTTGGTCCCTACATTTTGATCATATTTCTTTTTTGATCCCTACATTTTTATTTTACTGCTTTTAATCCCTAAAATCATAGTTGTTAGTATTGTATGATACGCGATACGCATCGCACGACAGGTATCGTATCGTGTATAAAAATTTCTGTATCGTATCGGCGTATTATAAGTGCTCATGAATTGTACGATACAGTGTACGTATTGTATGAATCATATCATGTCGTAAAATCAGACGTATCGTACGATTCATAGACAAATACTTTAAAATAAGTTTTTTTGTTAAAATTTGTACTTTCATTTGAATCTAACAAATTGTTAGACTTATTTTTTCCCCTCTCTCCTACAATTGGACTACATAGTACACACTTACATTTCACTTTAATATTTAATTTTTTTTTTAAATTTTAGTTTTTTTCATTTTTATTGTTATTGTTACAAGTCCAAGAAACTAGAATGCCATAAAAAAAAACTAAAAAAAATTATTAAAATAAAAAGAACAAGAAGAGATAGTAAATGTTAATGACGAATGACGATGAAGAAAATTTTAATAAAGAAATAAATTTGCAAAATTATAAACATGATGATAGCGTAGACTTAGATGGGGTTGACTAGGTAATTTGATGAATATGATGAAAATAAATTATTATTTTTGGGTCATTTATAATATGTTATCACTTTTGAATTTTTTTTTTTTGAATTGATTATCACTTTTGAATTTAAGTAATTTGAATGTGTATGTTATGAACAAATGCTAGTTTGATTTATTTAGTTAACTTGTTAAATATTATTACATAAGTGATGAATAAATTAGTTATTAGTTAAATATATTCAAAATTTATAATGAATATACCATTTATATATGCATATTTATAATTTTTTATAAATTTTATTACGTGTTTGTGTATCTTACGATACATGATACGATACAATACACGATACGAAAAAATTAAAAATCAATTCTTGGTACGATTCACGTTTTGACAACTATGCTTAGAATGAAAAACGTGTTCCATTTTGGTCCTTACCGTTACTCACTTAACGGAAGTATCTTATGTGGCAAATGGAGTATAGTACTAACACATTTAATGTTGACGTGACCATTAAAATAATAATAAAAAAATTATTTGGCAGTTAATAAATGATAGATCTGCATTGGGTTTTGAAGGAAATTGTGATTTTCTTTTTCCAACTTTGTGAGATAGTGAGAACTAAGAAGTGAGGAGGGGATAGTTTTTACCTTTTTTTATTATCATATGGGCGTGGAAATTGGGTTTTTGATAACTTTAGGGTACCATACTGCTAGGTGCTATGGGTATGTGAGTGTGAGCCCAACATCTAGCGCAACTGTTGTTGAATTGAAACTCCCAGGACCAGTTTACTACTCTGTAGTACAAACAATTGGCATTGGCAAGTTGAGCATTTTCAAATATATCTTAAAAAGAAAGGAAGTTAGATCTATGCCAAAAAGTTGTTTGAGTTTGAAAATCTCTTTCCCATTCTTCTTATTTTGTGGGTTTTCTATTATGTGACTAGAGAGAGAGGGATTGAACTTTGGACCTAACAGGTTCAGAGGGGTTGCGGGTTGCAACTTGCGATAGCGGTTGGGGAGAGAGATGATATCATATTAGAGAGAGGAAGCGTGAGAATTTCCTTTCAAAAAATATTTTATTAGTTTTTTGGATTTTTTAATTTAATAAACTCAAAAATACCAAAATGACCTCATTTTTTGGTGACAAACGATGCATTGTTATAAAATCTATCTTTATTACTTTAGTTTCATTTTAATTTTGGCTAAGATAATGTTATAATTTTGTGATTAATTTTAATTATTATAATATTGCAGACCCACGTGTTGCACGTGATAATTTTTTTAGATAAAATACTATTTTGATCCCTAAATTTTGTAAAAAGTTTTTTCCCAATTAAAAAAATAAGTGTTGTTATAGGGTCTCCTACTAAATAGCAAGAACTCAAGAAAGTACGATTTGGGTAACCAAAGAAACACGATTTAAATCAAGTAATCAAGAATTATCTCAACTGGGTAATCAAAAGATATCAAATCTGAGCTTTCAATACTTCTTTGAAGCTCTATTTGCTGCAATCAAAACAAATCAAGCAAATTCCATTGAGAAAAAGATTGAGCATGGAAGAGAGAGACAGAGAGTGATGAATGAGCGAAATGAGGTCACTTTAGTTTTAGACGGTACTTTAGTTCCTAGATATCACGTGTCTAGGGGGGAAATGGTTGCTTTTCTCACAAGAGAATGAGCCACCTTGTTACAGTGCCTACGAACATCAGATAAATTGAAACTGAAAAATATGAGGCAAGGTATTGAATATCGGCTACAATATGACCATACTGAGGTAGGGGCCTTTGACCAACCTTGAGGGCACTGATTAGAACTGCCGAGTCTCCTTCCAATTCAACACTGTTGAAACCCAGCTCAAGAGCAAGCTCCACCCCCCGTCGAGCCGCCAAAGCTTCAACCTCAAAGACTATTAAGGGTATTGGTATCAATTGGGATAGGGAAGCCATGACAAGCCCCTCTTCATTCCGTATTACTATTCCCAAACCAACACAACCCTCATCTGCAAAAATAGCTCCATAGAAGTTTACAAACAAATGAAACATGCTAGTTTAGGAATTTAGCATTTAGATTCATGATTCATCAATAGTTTAATTAGCCATTCTCAACATACACTTGACCTTCTCATCAATAGTGCCTTGAATTTGTTCAAGAAATAATTAATCTATTCCTATGAAAAATGGTTGTAAGTTTATAATAAGTATTACTCTTCTTTTTTTGTTTAGTTGAAAACAATAGCTATCTCTTATTAGGTATAACAACTTTGGAATTAATATATTTCAAAAAAAATGAAAACTTCCATTTTACTCATGATACCAGGGGCTGAGGGTTCCTTTCACAGTTGTGTTATGCTTTACTATTGGGCATTTAACTATTAAGCGGTAATTCTACAAAATTTCACCCCAAACCATTTTACCAAAAAAAAAAAAAAAAAAAAAAAAACCTAATGACAAAATACCTATAGGGTTGGGAGTACATGTCTAAGATTTACAAAACCAACCATCAATTACAAAAAAGGACCAAGGCACAACATAAGCTCACAAAACCAGTCATTGAAAAATAAATAAATAAATAAAGGCTAAGAGCACTAAATTCAACTCACAACATCAGTAATATGTGGGGAAAAAATGTGTTGGCTGGGAGCACAAATTAATGAGAGAGAGAGAGAGAGAGAGAGAGAGAGAGAGAGAGAGAGAGAACTTCGTTTCGATATTACTCAGTAATTGATTCTCGTGTAATCAAGTAATGTTTGAATAAATAGAAGTGATATGGTTGGTTTTGTTTACACGGCATCAAGTACATTTTAAAAAAATTGAGAAATGATATGACCATAACATTTTCACATTTTTAAAACAAATCTTAAGTGGCATGTTGTTATTATTGTGGCAAAAAAGTAATCTTGGTGTTAGATTCAAATTTAAAATAATAACAACTAATTACCTATGATTTGTCGTGAAATGTTGTAAAAATGTTGTGGACATAATCTCTCTTTAAAAAATA
The DNA here is from genome assembly GCF_001633185.2 of Quercus lobata. Classification (NCBI taxonomy): domain Eukaryota; kingdom Viridiplantae; phylum Streptophyta; class Magnoliopsida; order Fagales; family Fagaceae; genus Quercus; species Quercus lobata. The sequence goes on along the minus strand of NC_044912.1, from coordinate 3,940,317 downwards.
CATGCAAAAAATTATTATGTGCTCTACATACTGAAATGAGTTTGTTTTAGTATTACTGTTGAATTTTTTTATTATTAAATATCATGATTTATATATATATATATATATATTATATCAAATTATCAATCATCTAACAAAATTTAAAAAAAAAAATAGAATTACTTTTGAAAAAATTGGAAAAGAAATTGCATGATTTAAAAAAAATTATTTTAATCATCTGACATAATTTTCTTAAAAAATTAATTATAAAAGTTAAATTAATAAATTTTGTCTATTTTATTTTGTCAAGAAACTAAGATTTGGGTGACCAAAAAAACACATATTAAACCAAGTAATCGATAATTATCTCATCTGGGTAACCAAAATATATCAAACCTGAGCTTTCACGAAATAGCTAAAAGCAGATTCCAGTGTGAGAGTGAGAGAGACTAGAGACTGAGAGTGATGAATGTGCGAAACATGGCTGTGGTAGATTTAGACGAGACTTTATTTCTTAGAAATCAAGTATCCTGAAAAAAAAAAAAAAAAAATCTATTGGCCATGTAACCCAACCTTATGGGCCTGACGATAAATCTAATATGAGTTGAAACAGGCCAGTTTGGGAATTTAGATTCATGGTTCATTAATTGTTTAATCTCTTTAAACAAAAATTTGTATTTTGTATTTTATTTTCTGAATAAGATATTTCCTTAAGAATATTTTTTTCATTAAATTTTAAATCAAAATTTATTCATTGCTTTCAAATTGGTTAATTTGTTATAAAATAATTGATGGATTACGTTACAAAAAATAATTAATCCATTTCTATATAAAATGGTTGATAACTTTTTTCTTTTTATTGAAAACAATAACTATCCCTTATTAGATGTAACAAGTTTGGTATTTATATATGGACTACTATATATCATGTAGATAAAAACCTTTATCATAGAAAATTTTTTTTTTTTTGGCCACAAATTTAAATCATGCAAACTTAATAATTTTATATTATGTGTTAGCATCTTCTTTGCTTCTACTTCTTCTTCTCCTCAAAAATATTATGTATCATCTTTAAAGAATGCCAACAATATTGATCTTATGGAAAATGTTACCTAAAATATTGAGAAATTTTTATTTTTTTATTTTATATATTGCAATCTACTAAAAATTATTTTTAAATATTTAAACCTTTCTATTTTGTATATCACTAACATGTTTTACAACCACCACTTGTTGTAACTTAATTCTTAATAATATAAAGTTTTTTTGGCAAATTTTTTTTTTAAAAAAATTGTCACAAAAGAGGAGTTTATGTAAAGTTTTTTGCAAAAAAAAAAAAAATAATAAAAAAGATCTTTTACATTTCCTTGGAAATTCATTTTCTTAAAAAAAAAAAATTTGATATACCATTTATTGAACCACTTCCTACATTAAAAATATTTAAGGCTCATTATTACTTCCGTTAAGATATTATAGTTGCCTTAATTAATTGACACTAATTAGAGAAATGCCTTCTATATTTCCTTGAAAATTCAGAAGAAAAAAAAAATTAAAACCTTTGACATACCACTTACGTAACTATATTAATAACCATTTAAGACATCTATGATATCTATTTCTTTTCTTTTTTTTCTTTTTCTTTTGAGAAGGATATCCATTTCTTATTGATAACCATAAAAATTACTGTTCTTTGTTGAGTAAATGCTTTGAATATTATATAGGAAAAATTGGAAATAAAAAGGACAATGACATGGCTACTAGTGTGACTCATCTGGACCATAATAATAATAATTAGTCGCTAACCCGTGCGATGCACGGGATTGTTTTAAATTAAATGTTAACATGTTCAAGTTTAAACATTTCTCTAATTTCAATTATTAAGAGCTAAAAAGTCCCCAATATAAGATCGTCCCTAAATCATCAAATTATTGTAGCAATATTACTATTTAAACCAAAAAAAAAAAAATCAGCAATACAAAAAAAATTCACTCAACTAAATCAAAAACTTTCATCCAACCAAATCAAGACACTCCTCCATTTTCATACACAGCCAAGTCTACCTTAGGCTTGAACTCAAAATGATTTCATTTCTTTAAGTGCTACACAAAATTAAATTTGCTTGTCTCAATATTATTTTACAATATAAAATTATTATGATAGTTGATTAAAATAATTAAAATAAAATCTAATGTCTGGGAAATTTTTTGAAATAGAATTTTAAATTTCTTAAAACTTAGTTAATAGAGTTTCTATTTTAACTAAAAGTGAAGATAACCATAGGCCGGATTTTTATTTTATACCATAGGATGTTATAGTTAGCTTCGTATCATGTATAATACGTTAGTTCATTATGATAGTTCCAAATAATATCCTAATACCTATTGTAAGGACACGATTCCTGCGCGGCCCAGTGACATTTTTGGGTTCACGCGGGAGAGATCCCTCACAATACGATTTGTAGAGAGTGGGCTTGAAAAGCTTGGGCTTGGTCATGGGGCGATGGTCCGGTCTGGATTTCAGAAGGGTCCCTGTGGAAAATGGACTGGGCCTAAACGTTTAAAGCCCCACCATGTTGCAACTTCTGAGATTGGGCTCCTCGGACTTGATCCGAGGACCCTTGTGGTCCTTTCCGGCTGTCCAACGGAGGACTTTCTCTGTTCTGTGCATGGATCGTTCCGGCGATCTTATTCATGAAGTCTCTCTTTTCTCTTTTTCCCCCCCTTTGCTAGATTCACTTACTTCTCCTTTTATACTAGTGTGCGTTCGCTGTCCTTCGTCCACGTGTAGGGTCAGTCTTTACAAATACTGACATTTGTCCCATCAGTCTAATCCCGGAATTGTTGGGGATGACTTGATAAAGCTGCAGAGTACGGCTCTGTCAGGCGCTGGGCCTTATCCAGAAGGGTAGTTAGGGTAATCGCCCCAAGGTATCTTGGATTCCCTTACGAATTTATCCCTTCATTCTGGGGGGATTAGGGGCCTGCCGAGGACTAAACTGTCCTCGGCTGCCTCCCAAAATTGGTCTGTGCTCTGCGTCATAGAGCTTGGGCCACAGTTCTCCTCGGATTGGGCTCTCGGACTCTCTAAGGGCAAATGGGCTTTGGCCCATAACTCATTGGGCCCCACACCTATCTATATGAGTTTTCTTTTTAATGATGCCATAAAGGATGGAGTCTAATAGAAGTAATTTAAGATCCAACATATCCAATAATTTGTTTTTAAAAAAAATTTAATTTCAAGTCTTTTAATTATAAATTTTTTTAATCATAAAATAAACTCTATCTAAACTCTAAAGAAAAGCATTTGAAATGATCACATCATTGATACCAAATTATGATGGTTGCAAATAACAATATTATTATTCATGATTAAGAGATGAACAATGAAACTGTGAATTAACAATTTAACAATTCAAATACCAAGTTTAAACTAAAACAACACATATACAGAAGACTTCAAATAAAACTTTAAAATACAACCCTAGGTACCTGTCCATTCACTTATAGTAAAAGTAACAAAAGTTACAAAGAACAATATGCCAAGCACAAAGTATTCTCATATCAAGTCATCGACAGAAACCTTAAGCTAAGAAATCACTTTGCACATACCCATCTTTTGCAAGGTCATACACAACCTCCTTCACTCTTCAAATCATAAGGAACCAAATATCGAACTACATAAACTAATAAGGACAATAGTCTAATGTCCACCATAACAATGTGCAACTTAAGGCTGCTCTACTTTCTCCACCACTTCTGCAGCTTCTAAAACACCAAAAATACCCAACTTATTAAAATGAAGTTGTTTAATGAAATATCTTTTAAATTAAATCATTAAAACAATAAAAAAATTATTGAAAAAGATAATGACTTTGTGATAAAAAAAATCAAACATTTAAAAAACTCAAACTTTTGCACTCACCAAGGGCCATCAAATCCTTATGTTTCGACTTAGCGTGTCACATCTTCATTGAGCATTATCTTTGTGAAAAAGTTCAAATCATGAGTCCAAGGTTGAGGTCGATCTAATAATAGCCTAAATAAACTGCTTTGTGAACTTGAAGATACCAAACAAAGAAACAAACTCAATCATTATCAAAACAATTAAACAACCAAAAAGAGGCAACAATTTCATTCAAATGAGTAAACAACCTTTTAAAATCATAGCAGATGAAGAGGAATAGTTCTAAATCAAAACCTTAATTAAAACAAAATCTAACCCAATCACCTAAATCAAATCCAACAGATCAAAATACCAAAAACTAAATCCTATTAAACCCCCAAATTTAAAATAAAATTTTACTTTTTAAGCCTCTATATGTTTTGATGAAGATTCAGTCTTTCAAAGATGGAAAACTCATAGCTTGTGTATAATTATCTTATGGGCAAAATCTAATATAACAAAACAATAACTAACTAACATTGACATCCAAAAATCTATTATGTATCTAGAACCTTATTCAAAAGTTTTGAATTAAAAGAATACAATTTAAAAATATTAGTAAACCAAAGTGCCAAATTTGACCTAAAAACCACAATTTCACTCCCACTAACAAATAAAGATATCTAGTAAGGAGGAAATCCTAAAATTAAAGTAAAAAATTGCTAACTATTCTTTAAAGCCCATGTAGAATTTGATCTTCTATGATGTTTCCCAAGATTCTACTAAAAAGAATAGACAGGAAAAAGGATGCTTGGTCATGTCGCTATAATCTTTGGTTTTAATGCCTTTAAATCATGTTACTTGTTGATCTTTAGCAATGTATTATTCTTACCGTTAAAATTAATACCTTTAAACCATGTTACTTGCTAGTATCACAGTTCACATTTTGTATATTTAAGTAGGATGGAAAGCTAATGCAGTTGAATTTTATTCTTTATTTAACCAAAGTTAGAACAACATGATTTTTATTACTCATTTTATGATTCATATGGTTACAGAAACTAAAGCCACAAACTGAGAATCATGGCCAACCTATTTTAATAAAGAAATAAATATAGTGAATTAAAATAATTACCTATTTAGGTTTGAAAATTTTCAATAACTTCACTAAAAAATCGTCAAATATCAAAGGAATCAGCTGTGCCCATAATGAAGCCATTCTTGAAAAGGAGCAACTCTTCTGCTAATGCCTTGTTGTGATCTTTATCCATGCCAAACTATCTGATATAAGTTTGAGAATATACAAAAATAAGCATATAAATGAAAGAAAAAAAAATTTACCACTAATTTTTTCAATAGAGGCTTACATAATTGCATTATCGACTCGCTCCTTCATCTATCTTAAAGTTTTTAGCAAGCCAATCGACTATTCTCTATTAAAAATTACAGAATGTAATATATATATATATATATATATATATATATTTTTTTTTCCTTAAGTGATGAGATATTTGAATAATAAATTTGAAACTTATAAAGTTTAGTTGTATATTAGGCAAATATAATACACTACAACAGAAGTTAAAATATAGTTTACCTTAAAAAATATTAATTAAACACATAGAAAATAATAAAATAATATATTTGTAGAGATTAAAAGATATAAAATACTTTTAGAAATCTTTTTTTAAAAATAAACAATATTTGAAATAATTGTTATTTTTTATATATTACATCTTTGCATAATATTTATATTCTCATGCATCGCGTGGGCTTGCGACTAGTTTGATTAAATTGCGTGAGGATTACCTCTAGAAAAATTGAATTTAAATTTGAATGTAATCCATTATGTCCAAATTCACCATGCTCTGTAGTAGGCCATGAAACTGGACTTGGTTCTCCTAAATTAGAAGAACCAAAATTATTCTCATTTCTATTATTCCTCATTTTTCTTGTAAGGACTGGCACGTACTCCCATTGTGGTCGCCAATTTGTTTTGAGAATACAAACTATCTTGTAAACTATAATTGTTCACACAAAAGAACTATTTGCGAGACAAGACTTCGCACCCAAAAAAAAATTACAATTAGCTTCAACAAATCCTTACAGTTTAATGGAACTTAAATATAAAGTTGTACAAGGATACTAAAATTACCTTTGCTCATTTCCAAAGTCGATCAATGTAGCTATCGCACATGTAAAGTTCAATAAGCTCATTTGATTGGAAATTTAATGGCAAAGATTTTGAAGGGTACCCACTCCACTGAAGAAATCTTAAGCTATTAGGAAGATGTTTGGGTTCATGGAGAAGTTGAACATTATTAATTATGAGTAATTTAAGATGATGAATCTTTGAAAAAGATTCAGATTTCAATTTGCCTCTTTCGATTCATGCAACTTTTAGTACTATGCCTTGAATTACTTTTGTTCCCTACGAAATATGAACAAAAGGGGTTAGTGAATTGCAAAATGTATTATTGCAAAGCTACTTAAGCTGAAATTTATTGTATTTTCTAAATATACACTTGACTTGCTCTTTCAGATATAAAGTTTTGTTAAAAAATTCACGGTACTTTATCTTTCAGATATAAAGTTTTGTTAAATACATAGACGGTACTTTATCTTTCAGATATAAAGTTTTGTTAAGAAATTCACGGTACTTTATCTTTAAGATATAAAGTTTTGTTAAATACATAGACGGTATTTTATCTTTCTGATATAAAGTTTTGTTAAGAAATTCACGGTACTTTATCTTTGAGATATAAAGTTTGGTTAAAAAAATACACGGTACTTTATCTTTAAGATATAAAGTTTTGTTAAAAACATAGACGGTACTTTTATCTTTCAGATATAAAGTTTTGTTAAAAAATACACGGTACTTTATCTTTCAGATATAAAGTTTTGTTTAAAAAAATAGCTGACCCGTTTGTTAGGTTTTTTGGGGGTAATTATCATATCATATGGGCCGAATCACAGTTGTGGATGGAACAAACTCAACAAAGCACTCATTTTATAATAATGTAACTTACATTCAACACTTTTATTTTCTTTTTTTAAATAAATTGGATTCAATTAAAACTTTCATTCAACACTTTTATTGTTTAAACTAGTTATGGCAACACGTGCTTACCATGAAAAAAGAACAATGATTATGGTCAATTTAAGATTTTATTTGTATCACAAAAAATATATATAAATCATTTATTTTTTAAAGTACATAAAAATTTACATTAATTAAAAGAGACATTAATTTTAAGAATTTTGATAATTATATTGTAAAAGTTAATCTCATTCATATAAGAATTTCGATCAACCACAAAGATAAAGCACTCATTCTCATGTTGATTCAAATTTCCAATTCAAAGTTTGCAGTATTAGATAAAATGCAACAAAAAAAGAAAAAAAAAGTTGTCTCGAATGAAATATATTAATATTTGTTTTGAATTTCCTATATCAACTAGATCTTCTTTTATCTTTACTAACATCTCTTTTATCTTGTATTTTTATGTTTTTGTGTTTTTGGAGAAGGGAGACATAAAAGTGTAACAAAATTACATATCTAGTCATGTTTTTAACAGATGTGGGTTACAAAACTTTAACTAAGATAATCTCAGGTGAATAAAGTGTCAAATCATAAGTCACAGATAAGCAACTTAAATTTCAGTTAAACCATAAGTGGGTAAATTATATTTTTCCCTTAAAATAATGCAAAGTTTTAATATGCTAACATAATAACACATGTCAAGGTTTTTACAGCAATAATACATAATCATACAATCCACTAATAATAACAATAATAATACAAACCACAAATTTTATAGAATCCGTTTAACAAAACAATAAAACAATGTCCCAATGTATCAAACAATCCATTAAAATAAAATGAATATAGAAAATTTATACAATAGTTATTTTGTAATTATAAAAAATAATAATAATGGCACTTAAATAAGTATATTCGTGGTTGGCAACCAACCAACATTAAAAAATAAAATAAAATAAAAAAAGTAAAACCGCTTATATCAATTTATGAAATAAATATTTTTCTTTGAATTTATAATACATTAAATAATCTATATATATATATATATATATTAATAGGTAAAATATGGAGAAAATCCAATTAGATTCTGTTAGGACATATGTGATTCACTTGTTAGGAAACATATGTCACTATTTTATGTAATTGGTTTATCCTTTTACAAAACGCACTTTACTTGTATTTGGGTAAATCTAAGATGTGTTTAATACTTCAATAAACGAAGTTTCAAGATCAAGTTTTGAAGACATCCAAGTTTGTCTAAGATTCAAGCTGAAGAAGTGCTTTTCATTAAAGCAAGCTCGACAGATCCATCGAGCTTAAGAAGTTGTTTCAATCCTGTGGCTCGACAGCATCTCGACATACATCATCTTGAATTTCGGCCGGTATTTACCGAAATGTTCCGAAACATCCGAAATAGACCAAAAATGACCTGAAATTTTTTCAAAGTAAAATAGGAACACCCTGGACAAAATTCCTGGAATCGCCACTAGCTGTGTGGTGTTGAAGAAGAAAATGATGATGAAGATGCGACTTTTTGAGTGGTAATGTAAGCCCTTAGAAATATTTTTGACAAATCTAGATCTACAATCAAGATAACATACACACACACATTCAACTAAAATTGAAAGAAAAATTAATGAAGAAGAGAATGATTTGACGTGGATTTTTCATTTCAAGGAGGGAGTGAAAGGAGAGAAATAAAAGAGATGGAACTGAAATTGTGGAAGTGATTGAAAAACTCAAAAAATATAGGAAAAGAAATGCTGGATTCAGATCCTATTACATAATTGCCTTTTTAATAAAGGAATGGCCACTATTATTTATGTGTTTGTGAAAGATAGAAGAGAGGGGGATTCACATTCTCTGTTTTCAGTCAACAACACTCATTTATTTAAATGGCCCTTTCTTTCCAGGAATTTCCCTGGCAAGACAGCGACTGAAACTTATTTTTTAACTCTAATGATAAACTCTTCCCCATGTATTGTTTGGCTGTTTAGAGGGCTGAACATTTACATGCTCTCCTTCTAGGCATCTTCTAGTCAAAACTCTAAAGGCGGACTCGAAGTTATCAAATCCATAAGGAAAAAAGAAAACAAAATGAAAAAAAATAAAAGCCGGATTCAGTTTATCTTTATGTAATTTGCATGTTAAAAAAGAAAGAGAAAAAAAGACTCTATTTGCATGTAATTTGTGTAAACGATACCATTCTACTAATAAATTTAAGAATGGGCATTGGGTATTGGAATCAAAGAGACATAGACAACAATATATATATATATATATATATTTTCTTTTTTTTAATTTTTGAGAAGGATTCAACAAATTAATTGTTTAAACAAAGTGAGTGTGAAAGTGAGAAAACAAAGACAAATAATTATTCAACTATGTTAAATGAAATGGAAGATAATTACGAGAGACTAAAATAACAGCTTGACTGTTTGTCGTCATCAACATATATAATAAGGAATTTTTCTCTAAATAGCAAATGTAATCTTAAAATTTTACAGGTTTCTATTTCTTTCTAAATTCTTTTTAATGTATGTTTTTTATGTATATAATAAAGTTATATTTATTTTTTGAATCATATTTTAAAGTTATGTTAAATTTTCTATAATAAATTTTTTTTGGAGCATAAAATTTCCTATAATATCTTAAGATTTCTAATAGCAGTTTCTCAAAAAAAAAGAAAAAAGAAAAAAAAAGTTTTCTAATAGCAAGTTTTTAGGGGCAATAGGCTTGTAAAAAAAAAGAAAAAAGAAATCGTGGGACAATAAATTTAGCTTCATACTTATCCGCTGTAAAGTTTGTTAATATTACTTTCTTCAATTTAGACGTTGTCGTATCGTGGAGGGCATAAATACTCTAGTGGAAATTTATTTATTTATTTATAAATACCAGGTTTAGTGTAAAGTTGAAAAGCTAAGTGGAAAATTATGTCATGGAGCGAGGTAAATTGTATGGGCTTTTAGTGCTCTTTTTGATTATTGTGTTGACCTTGCATTGACCCATTTTTCAGTACGATTATCTAATGGGATAAAACTATTTTCAAACATGTGAGAGAATGAGACACGAGATTAGGTAAGGGAAATAAACACAAGATTTTGATTCCTAACACATACCAATCTTCAAACCCCCCATCAAGTCTAAATCACAAAATCTACTGGCAAGACCAATGGCTTCCAACTCCACCATCATTCAAGTTGTAACTCCGTGCTCCTCAATGTCAACAATGGATAACCTCATTGATCCAACTACAAGATCGTGGCGAGTATCCATGATTGATCATGTATTCCTCCCACATGAAGTTGAGGTTATTAAATCCATCCCTTTGGGTAATAGAGCGGTGCAAGACATCCAAATTTGGGCATACAAAAGCACAGGTGAATATTCGGTAAAAAGTGCATATAGGATGATCCAAACGCAACATCTGAGATCTTCTCATAGCCAATCATCCAATCACTCATAAAGCAATAAAGTTTGGAAAGGAATTTGGGCGGCCAAGGTATGTAACAAAATCAAAACTTTCATTTGGAGAGCATGTAGAGATATATTGCCAACTAAAGCTAATCTAGCTAGAAGGAAAATTTTGTTTGATGCTGGATGTGATTGTTGTGAGGATGGGGTGGAGTCAACAGACCATGTCCTACTAAGCTGTACATATTTTGATATGGTTTGGAAGTCCACATGCTTGAGGGAGATCATGACTCATTGCACAAATCTTTCATTTGTGGATGTGGCGGATCAAATAATGCAAAGAAAAAATGACCTAGAGATTGCAATATTTTTCACAACCAGTTGGATGATTTGGAATAAGTGGAATGAGACTCGCTACGGTACTCCACGTTCGGATCCCCCTGTTCTAGCTAGGTCTATTGTTGCCCATGCTTTAGAATACTAGGAAGCTAATTTTGGAGTTTTGTCTTGAGTTTTAGTAAAATAGTCTTGTTTTCTCTTGGGCATTTTTTGATGTAACTTTGATTACAGTTGCAGTTTTTGTTAGGTGGTGAGAAAGCTATGTGGCTATTTCAAATTTAGCATGGTTGTTCTATGTTGCCTTGCTTTTTTATAAACTTATTATTTCTTTGAATAAAATTTTGGCGTTTACTCTCAAAAAAAAAAAAAAAAAAAGTTCTTCCACATGTACTTAAAAATGAGTTTATTTGGCAAAAGTCTAGTGTTAGACGAGACTTTATTTCTTAGTGTGGGTTTGGATACAAGTCCACGTCCATGTTTGGCACTGTAGCGTGTTTTCAGCTTTTTTTTTTTTTTTTTTTTTTTTTTAAAATCAAAATTTATTCCTCTCTTTCAAATTGGTTAATTTGTTATAAAATAATTGATGGATTATGTTACAAAAAATAATTAATCCATTTCTATGTAAAATGGTTGCTAACTTTTTTTTTTTTTTTTTGGAAAACAATAACTATCCCTTATTAGGTGTAACAAGTTTGGTATTTATATATGGACTACTATATATCATGTAGATAAAAACCTTTATCATGGATATATTATTATTGTCTTTGCCACAAATTTAAATCATGCAAACTTAATAATTTTATATTGTGTGTTAGCATCTTTTTTGCTTTTTCTTCTTCTTCTCCTCAAAAATATTATGTATCATCTTTAAAAGGATGCCAACAATATTGATCTTGTCAATTCCCCCCATCCCCCAAACTCCTATAATGCGAACATTGTTAAACTCTATGGCCAAATATGTCTTCAATTCCTTCACTTGAGATTCTATCCCTACAAGGTCTTCGATATCTTCTAACAATGCATAACTCAATTTATGCCATAACTCTCCCACAATGTTTTGGATAAATTTTGACCCGAACGTGCAATAGAGAGATATTTGGTGAGTTTAAGAAAGAAATTTAAGGTTCTATTGTATTGGGTAAAACCAGAAAAATGTAAATATCTTTGCTTAAGACATAATTGAAAGAAATATGAAAATATAAATTAATTGGATCAAGTGAAAATGAAAGAACCATGAACGTGTATCTAGGTATGCCAAAGGATCAAAACAAGAATAATGATAAGAAGTGTATTTTTTTGAACCTTTAAAAGTAAAAAAATATTTTCAGATTGGATTTACTATTTTGGAAATGCCACCCTTTAAGATTGGCCACTTCTTTCAGAGTAGCTCTTCAGGTTTGCACCTTCTCTATGTGATCCTTGAAATTCTCCTCATGTGTAGCAAAGGCTTGGGCAAAACTTCCCATTTGTTTCTGCACATTAGATGGACCCACATCATAAAAAATTGGCAAAACTGTTATTCCTATCTCTTTCATGCATTGAATGATTTTTGCAAGTTCATCCAAGCACCATGTAGAAGATGCATAATTTTTTGAGAGAATGAAAATTGCAAACCAGGATTCTTTTATTACTTTCAAGAGATCTGGTGAAATGGACGTACATCTCTCAAGTTTTTCCTCATCTCTACATGTGACAATGCCCATCTGTTTCAAGGCAGCATATAGATAGTCTATAAAACCATAGCGAGCATCCTCACCTCTAAAACTGAGAAAGGTATCATATTTCCATCGTGGTGTTAAAGAAGAAGATGATGATGAAAATGAAGCTTTTTCAATGTTTATGGATCGGAAGCCATCAGAAAAATACTGGATAACGTGTAAAAATCCTAAGTGGAAGGTTGTTATAGGTTATTATTAGTGGTCAAAAAAGAAATTTCAGTAGTGGCTTCAAATTAGAATTAATAACAACTAACACTTGTGAAAAAGTTGTGAATGGTAGTACTTCTCAACAAAAAGAAAAAGAGTAATACACAAAAAATTTCACAACATTTTTTACAGCTTTGAGTTGACAAACTTTTACTAATTCTTATCTATGTCAACTACTAACACCACTTTTTTATGTACCACTATCAATCTGCCACATCAACATGTGTGAAAAGTTTTGTCAAATTTTTAATGTTGATAGACTTTAAAAAAAAAAATTATGTGGTTCATGTTAATTAGTAATTTTGTATCTAAAATAAGATAAGAGAGTTTAATTAATATTAAAATTTTTTTATTAAAAAAGTCATATTTAAATATATAAAATGCTTCAATTCAATTTTCACCTTAGGCCCCAAATGCATCAAGCCGCCCCTTGTAGAGAAGAGGGAAACAAATTTTTCATGGATATTTTATTTCAAGGAGAGAAATAAAAGACATGGATGTGTGCAAGAAAAGTAAAAAGTTACGTGTTTGAGAATTCCAGCAATTGGTTCTTGTAAAGCTCTAAAACCTCTCTCAAGGTTTTGGGCATGGGCAATGCTTTCAAATATGATCCCAACTTTTTCTTGTATCCGTACACTGCAACTAGTTATTCTTGAATACATTTACTTTTTGTTAGACTGTGAGTTATGCCATTTCACCTCAAAACTAATTGGTGATGAGGAAGATACACTCTAGTTTTTTATGACATTCGAAATCATGCCCTGCGGGCCTGGTTTTAGGGTGGTTGTAGGGAGTCAAATTGTGGTCCTCCCGACAATCCCTCACTCACAATGACACTCCCGCGACTCGAAGCCATGATCTTAGTTCTGGTACATTTATTGGACCGTGAATCATGCCATTTCACCACAAAACCAACTGATAATGAGGAAGACACACTCAAATTTTTTATAACATTCGACGTCATGCCTTGCGAGCCTGTTTTTAGAGGGGTTATAGAGAGTTGAATTGTGGTCCTCCTAATACTCTTGACTTTACTTTTTTGGTTTTTTTAAACGTGTTACATGGGATGAACTTGATTAGTGCAAATTTAGTGCAAAATTAATTATAAATTATTTCATGACTTAAAAAGGACATCAAATTCAATTTTAACAAATGACTGATTAAAAATATATTAGAAAACAAATAAGTTGTATATATTTTAATTAAAATTTTGTAATGCTGATTGGATATTAATTCTATTTTTCATAATATATTTAGTCTTTAATTTTACATATTTTTAATTCTTTTAACTCTAAATTTTTTTGGCTTATGCCTTTTGGCCCCCCTAAACTAGAATTTTTTTTTAGAGGAACCCTAAACTAGAATTCTGATTTCATCCCTAGTATTAAACGATTTTTATTTTTTTATTATTTAACGATCACCACAAGAGGAGAAATTCATACATAAAACAACAGGAAACACAAAAATTCAATAAACAAATTTTCTGTTTCTCACCTTTCCCTCTGCATTCTCATCGATCAAATTAAATTAAACACAAATTACATATATATATATATATATATATATATTTATATTATATATAAAGAGAATTCTGAATTCACATAATGAAAGCATTGCATTAGAGAAGAGAGAGGACCTTGAGGATACGGATCAGATGTCAAGAACAACTTTGTGTGTTCTCTGTTTGAGAAAAGAGAAGATAACGGTGACTAACTTTTAATGAAGTGTGGGTTTTATTCTTGTTAGAAAGTTTAGGAAAGTTCCAGGAAGTGTTCTGATTGACTCTAAAAATATCAAAATTATAATTTTATTTCTTTTCATTCCTAAAATCTCTAAAAAATTACTAAAATAAAAATCAAATTAGTGTCTGACTATTAAACTTATATATTGAGAGTTGTGAAGACGAAATTTTAACAAATCCAGCTATTCTATGCTTTACAATAAGTTTACTAATTAGTTGGTCACTTTGGTTTGGTGGAGCAACCATTAAACATACGACACAACCCCTTACTACTTAGCTCATTGGTAGTTTGGTACTATCAGTTACACAAGAACAATGATGGCAGGAATTAACTTTGAGGTCCTGCAATAGAAACAACTGGTTCTGTTATAAGTGCTTAAGTTAACACCCCTAGTGCTTGACTTGTCTTCTTTCAGAGTAGTGGTCTTAAGTTTTCTAATAGCAAGTTTTTGGGGCAATACTCAATAGGCTTAAAAATAAATAAAATTATTTCGTGCGACAATAGGTTTAGCTTCATGGTTCTCCACTGTAATTTATTTTATTTTATTTTTTAAGTTGAGATAGAATTCTATTCGAAGCCTAATTCAAGTACATGTGTATAAAGCTTTTTTCAGGAGACTTGAATCTCAACTCTTGCCCTCCCCCACACTGTACTTATATTTGTAGAGTGACTATCATGCCAAGGGTGCATTGAAATCATCGATGTAATTTAGATGTCATTGTATCGTGGACTCCAAAAATGCTCAAGGAAAACTTTATTAATTTTTTTTAAAAAACCAACTTAGTGGAAAGTCAACAGTAGAATCTTAATCACCAATAAATATTAAATGCCAGTACTTTCTAAGAAGAAAATTCTACCCTCTTTGATTTTAAAGTAATGCTATAGACAAACTACTTTATAACATTTTTACAAAGTGTTGATGTAGTCAAACTTTAATTGGTTTTTATCTAAACTCTTTATTAATATTATTTTTTTATTTACCAATAATCACTTAGCACATTAGTAGTTTGCAAAAAAAAATTTGTCGAATAATTTGTATCTCTAGCATTATTTTTGATCTTATAATGCTTTACTTTGGCTCACTTCCACTTCCTGGGGAAATTATCTCATGGAATAAGGTAAATTCTATGGACTTTAATTTACACCCTCCAATAAAAATATGACACATCATCATATTACTAAAACATAAATACATATAATCATGCTGGATAACATCTCAATAAACACTGTATTTCAAGTTTTAAATAAAATGTTGATGTGGTAAGATGTATTAAATTTTAAGTAAAAGTCTGATGAGATAATCTTTTATTGGATGATGTAAAATTAAATGACATTTATATTATTCTTACCAAATTTTGACTATTGCTAATATTCTAACTCTTTGATTTTAATGCTTTACTCTGGCTCACTTCCGCTTCCAGGGAAAATTATAAGGAGCGAGGTAAATACACGGTACTTTATCTTAAAGTTTTGTAAAAAAAAATACACGGTACTTTATCTTTGTGATATAAAGTTTTGTTAAAAAAAATACACGCTACTTGATCTTTCTGATCTAAAGTTTTCTTAAAAAAATACACGGTACTTTATATTTAAGATATAAGTTTTCTAAAAAAAATACACGGTACTTTATTTTTGATCTAAAGTTTTGTTCAAAAAATTCACACACGGTATTTGATTAAAAAAATACACGGTACTTGATCTTCCAGATATAAATTTTTGTTAAATATAAAGTTTTCTAAAAAAATACACGGTACTTTATTTTTCAGATCTAAAGTTTTGCCAAAAAAATAGCTCAACAGTTTTTACGTTTTTTTGGGGTAATTATCATATCGTATGGGCCGAATCACAGTTGGGGATGGAACAAACTCAACAAAGCACTGATTTTATAATAATGTAACTTACATTCAACACTATTATTTTTTAAAAATAAATTGGATTCAATTAAAACTTTCATTCAATACTTTTATTGTTTAAAAAATATAAATCGTTTAATTTTTTTTTTGATATAAGATAGAATTCTACTCTAGAATAATCTAAGTGTATATGTGTGTGATGTTCGCTCCTGGAGACTTGAACCCCGGCCCTTGCCCCCCTCACTCCACAAGCACTTATACTTGTGGAGTGACCATCGCACCAAGGAAGTGTGGATTTATATTAATTAAAAGAGACATTAATTTTAAGAATTTTGATAATTATGTTATAAAAAATTAATCTCATTTGTATAAGAATTTCGATTAACTACAAAGTTAATAGGGTAGCTATTTAACATATAAATATCTATTTTACTATAATAGTTTTTTAGTACTTATTTGTTAAAGTTAATATATCCACTCACTAAAAACTTCTAAGAATGATAATGATTATCATCATTTTCCAACAATAAATTTGCTAAGAAAGAAAGAAAAAAAAAGATAACAAAAGGCATGTATCATCGAATTTTCCATTAGATAAATTATAAGTTTCAAAAATCTAAACCTAAAAAATCAATGTTCTTTAGATAAAAATAAAACACCATATATCATCATTTCAACTTTCCAAGAATTACTATTATCTAAAACTCAAAACATGTGAAGAAATTTTTTGAAATGTTAAAATTTAGTGGGAGTATTTTAGACATTACACAATAAAATATGTTAAAAATCATAAGCTTTCATTAGGGTTTAGCTAAGAGAATAACAATATGATATATTTGCTGTGGGGCTAGAGAATTCACAGCCCAGGCCCACTCTACATTAGGGCCCAAGGCCCAAGCCGAGGAGAGCCATTTGCCGGGGACGCGTAATGAAATCCCAAAAGGATCATAAGGATATTGCCGAGGACGACCTCATGCTCAGCACCTCACAAATTGCCTGAAGAAAGGGGCAAACTCAGTATAGGGGCAGGACAAGGGAAAAAGCTGCCAACATCATAATACAAAACCCTGTATCTGACAAGCCCATACTCTAAACCATGCCCTTTCACTTTCCCAACGACCCCTAACCATTCTAGGTATGGGTTGACAGGACAGGTCTGCACCCCAGAAAGTAAAACTTACACGTGGATCCTAAAAGGGGAAACGAACACTAGTATAAAAGGGGAGACCCCTCGGAAGGAAAGGGGGCCCCTGAAAAAGGAAAAAACAGGAAGGATACAAGGCTCCTCGGACGCTGTCCGAGGACTTAAGTCCTACAACCCGTACTAATGGAGGGCTTAGCTAGTCAAGCCAAGTCCGTCTATACATAAGCTCCCATAGAAACTACGACTAAACCGCTTACTTGTGCCCAAGGTCATGCCTTTCAAGCCCACTCTCTATAAATCATATTGTTAGGGCCCTTTACATATGAGCCCAACGTCATCCCTAGGCCGCTAAAAATCGTGCCCCTACATTTGCTATTTTCAAAAATATTAAAGAAAAAATTGCTTGAGTTTAAAGTTTAGGAAGGAATTATAAACTACCCCAAACATAAAAGATGAAAAGTGTTTTTATGCTAAGTTTTTGTTTTTGTTTTTCTGTGTAAAACTGTGTTGTTTTACTTAAAAATGGTGCGCAAAGAAAAATAATACAAAAAGTCAACTCAAGAAAATTGTATGTGAAATAGTAAATTTTGGCTCAACAAAACTGACTAAACAAACAAAAAATTTCTAAAAACACAATATAATGGCACAACATTTTTATAATACCTTTATAATTTTGTTATATTTTATTTTGACTTTTAAAGAATTAACAGTTCAATAGTTTTGAAAATATTGTGACGAAAGCAAGATGTCTTAATATTTTCACAAAACAAATGCTATGTCCAAGACATTTTCACAACAAATTATAAGTAATAGGTTGTTACAGATTGTTATTGGTAGGCAAAAAAGTTGTTTCGTTGGTAAGTTTAAATTAGAACCAAAGAAAGTTTACCACCTATAATTTGTTATGAAAGTATTGTGAAATATATTGTGGATATAGCAGTTCTTTTTTCACAATAACGTTATTTTTAGTTATGGTTGGTTCTAGTATGATATTTTATCATTTAATTTCTTTCTGTAAGGAATTAACATGTATACCTCAACAATTGTGGAAATATTGTGCCAATCAATTTGTTGTTTAATATTTTATTATAATGTGAAACGGCGCAAATTGGACAAACCAAAAATAATGTAGCAAATCTATTGTAGCTTTACGCATTCACAAAAAAAAAAAAAAAAAAAAAAAAAAAAAAAAAAGAAAAGCGGCCAGCAAAACAATGAAAATTGAACAAGCCAAAACTATTGTAATGAAGTTACAGTAGCTTTTCCCCTTCACTCTTTTTATATATAGATTACTAAATTTGACTAAACCAAAAAAAAAAAAAAGGTCTAAATACAACAAAATATTACAACGTTTTCACAATGCCTCTATTTTCAGCCGTAGTGGATCTTAGTCTAATATTTTATTATTTTATTTTGACCTATAAAGAATTTACACCCCAGTAGTTGTAAAAATACTGTGATAATAACAAAAAGTCATGACATTTTCACAATACAATACCTTTATTTTTGGTTGTGCTAGATCTTGGTATGATATTTTATTATTTTATTTTGACCCATAAGGAAGTGACACATGCCTCATTACTTTTTCACAATATCTCTATGTATATATTGTACTTACAATATAAATTTATATTGTAGACACAACAATTGGCAAATTTTGTAAACATTTGCAAAATTTGTACAATATTTACACTTTTTTTTGCAAATGTGTATAATATTGCCCCTTTCTATATGTCTACAATGTAAGCCTACATTGCAAGTACGCAGTAAACATATAAAGATCCTTAAAAAAACAAAAATAAAGCTCAAACCAACTGCGTATCTGAAGGAAAAAAAAAAAAAAAAGAAGAAGAAGAAGAAGAAGAAGAAGAAGAAGAAGAAGAAAGAAAGAAAGAAAGAAAGAAAAGAAAAGAAAATGTGCAGCTCACCAATTGAATAAACCAAAAACACTATTCATGAGCCTATTAGCTCTTTTTATATAGTTAATATAAATAAATTGGATTCAATTAAACTTTTTCTCAAAATTTGATGCACTCAAATGATTAATAACTAGCCTAATCACATGCATGATGAGTCTCTCTTTTTTTTTTTTTTTTTTTGGGATTGTAGAGAGGGAAAATTCCCGACTTATCATAAGTTGACATGTCACACTATCAAGTCCACAAAATACAGCCAATTACAAAACACCACGTATTGCTGCTAGGTTTTGCCATCACTATTTAGAAACCAACAGAAATTTGCCAAATGTCATGCAAAAAAACAATCACACATCAGCGCATGTAAGCGATGACATAAGCAGTCTGGCACATGTAAACGATGACACAAGCAATCCAGCACATGTAAGTGATGACTTAAACGAACCAATCAGGCTGTGACATGTATCACTAATCAGACTCTGCCATGTGTCGCTCACCCACCCCCAAACTCCTATAAATAGAAGCCTTCCTAAGGCATTTAAAGGGGAGACCAAGATTTAGAAGTACAAAAGCTCTACAAGAATCAAACCTCAAAGCCTTCAAGAACTTCAACCCCAAAATCGAAAAACATTCGAAGCAGAATCATCCAAATTATCTGCCAAGATCCTAAAGTTTGCGGAAATCAAGTTCAAAAGCCTCCGGAAACATCAACAAATTACAAATCAGTGAAGCTCTATGGATCCAAGCTTCTAAAGCCCTGAAGAACTTCCACCATAAACCTTCGAAGACGAAGAACATACGAAGAACACAAAGAATGTGAAGAACAAAGGATTTCTTACAAGCTTATAGCCAGAGATTCATTCTAATTCCATTTCAGCAATCTTCAATCCATCCCTTAAACAAATTGTAGGATATTTTGTGTTCAAGTCAAAATTACATTACCACAAATCCAATCAATAAAGTCTTGCAAGGAGATCGAATCAGAGGATCACTCTTTTGTAATTTTAGAGAATTGTATCACATAATCATCAATACAAAATTCGCATTTGTGAAACTATATTACTTGTTTGATTTATTTCGAACTAGAAATTTAGTCCTCTACAAATTCTAGCACGCCCAGTGGGACCTCTTTGCCTCTCATCTCTTTCTCCTTCAAAAGAAAAGAAATTTGACATCATTTTGCTACTAGCTTCAATGGCCTCTAGCAAGAATGTTCGAAAATCAGTAGTTGATGCTTCTAGTGCTGATGATTATGTCGGCCCAATCACTTGCAGTCGATCCAAGGCTCTTGATCGACTTCAACCCCAACCAACCAAAGAAGGCAAGCTTCATGCTACCATCTCTCTAGAATTTTTTGCAAATAGGAAAGCTATCGCTAAGGATTCATCTGTCTCAAAAGATTTGGAGATCAGTAATGAATCATCCCCAACAAAGACCTTTTCTATCAACTCTTCACCCGTGATGAGAAACTTAAGGAGTGAAGTACCTTTGATTTATCCTGTTTCATCATTTTCTCCATCATATATAGAGGTCATGCCAGTGATGATGACTAACACCTCTACCATGGAAGAAAAGATGGCTGAAATGGAACAAAGTGTCATCCTTCTTACAAAAGCACTTGAAGAAAAGGGCGTCAAGATTGCAACCCTAATGAACAAGCTGGAGGTACAAGATTCGGGTGAATCAAGTCTTGGCCTTGAGCATCCGCCTGGCTTTACCTTGAAAGGAGAAAACGCTAGGGTTGATAAAGGAAAAGGAGGTGAAGTCACTTCTCAACATGGACATTCCACCTCAATGGCCTTGATATCTGTCCAACAACTGCAAGACACAATAACAAATACCATTCGAGCAAAATATGGAGGTTCTTCTACAAGTTCTCTCATATATTCAAAACCCTACACAAAGCACATCGATAACATGAGAATGCCAAATGGGTATCAACCCCCCAAGTTCTTGCAATTTGATGGCAAAGGAAACCCTAAGCAACACATTACTCACTTTGTAGAAACTTGTGAGAATGCAAGGACTCAAGGAGGCCTCTTTGTAAAGCAGTTTGTTCGTTCACTAAAGGGGAATGCCTTTAATTGGTATATAGACTTAGAACCCGAGTCAATCGATAGTTGGGAACAACTTGAAGGGAGTTTCTTAATCGATTCTACAGCACATGGCGCACGGTAGGCATGATGGAGCTTACCAATATTAAATAGTGGAAGGATGAGCTCGTCGTTGATTATATCAATCGGTGGCATTCTTTGAGTCTAGATTGCAAGGATAGGCTTTCTGAAATATCTGCTCTAGAGATGTGCATCCAAGGTATGCATTGGGGACTTCTTTACATCCTTAAAGGGATAAAGCCCCGAATATTTGAAGAGTTAGCAACTTGTGTGCATGATATGGAATTGAGTATCTCTAGCCATGGAAATACGAAACCTCCCATACCTGAGGAAAGGAAAGAAAGACGGGAAATAAAGAAAATTGACAGGAATGCAAAAAGTAATATCAAAGACTCAATGAATGTCAACCCTGCCCTAGTCAAAATTTCAAGAAGAAATGTGAAGGCTAATGAGAAGAGGCCCGAGGGAGGCCAACAGTGTGAGACGCGTCACTCATCACTTAAGGAATGGGAACAAAAGGTGTATCCTTTCCTAGATGCCGACATGCCCGAAATGCTAGAACAACTGCTTAAGTTGAAATTAATTGAATTTCCAGAATGCAAATGACCTAAAGAGATGAGAAAAGTTGATGACCCGAACTATTGTAAGTATCATCGCATCATAAGCCATCCAATCCAAAAATGTTTTGTTCTTAAAGAACTCATCATGAAGCTAGCTAAGGAAAGGAAAATCAACTTGGATTTTAATGATGTTGCTCAGTCAAACCTTGCAAAATTTGCCTGTGGGTTACCTAGTTGCATGTCTCCAACTACTAAGCAGGGGGCAAATACCGCGCTCATCCAGTCTGGTTCTCTAGAACCTGTTCAAGCTCAGCTCTTACAAAAAGCATCTGATCATAATTCAAATGATGATAAAAGGTCAACAATGGATGAGGAAGAGGGCTGGACGATGGTTGCTCGTAGGAGATGGAAGAAGAAACGAGCATTCCCTCTTCATTTGATCACCCAAGAGTCTGGAAGAGCACAAAACCAAATTCAGCCTTGGTTAAAAAGAAGGAGTGATAAGAGGCAAGGGAGATTGGGAACAAAAGTGTATAAAGATTCAGCACAAACCTAAAAACCTCGAAAGCTCATTACATTGGAAAAATTCTTCCCCAGAAAATTCTTTCAAAATGACTCAGCAGAGGTCGTTCACACAGTCTCTCGTTACGAAATTCATGACAAAAAAGAGGAAGTTGATTATAGTGGTCCAAATGAGACTTTGACGTCTTTAAAGGAACTCCAATCTCAAGTTGATAAAGTTGAACCCTCGCAATCCTCCACCTCACCAAAAGAAGTGCTCACCCAAGCTCTTGAAAAGCCAGAGATATACACCCCTCATACCAACATGCTTCAACAAACATAGGGATGTTATGCATGCTTTCTGGACTTAACTTTCACTGATGAGGATCTGTTGTTAGGCTCTAATCCCCACAATCATCCACTTTATGTCTCTGGTTATGCTCGTGAACAAAAGATCGAGTGTATTCTCATTGACAAAGGTTAGTTGTTGTTGTTGTTTTTATTTAATTTTTATTGATAGGAATATGGGGTAGTGGGAACTAGGTGGTTTTTTTTTTTTTTTTTTTTTTTTTAATTTTTAATTTTTAATCTATATACTATCTAGTGAGGAGTTTTTGACCTTGTAGTTTTATTTATTTATTTATTTAAATTCTTGTTTATTTATGGTTTAATCTTTTTAATTTTTTTTTTTTAGAAATAAGGATAATTTATCAATAAAGACAAGATAAAAGGAATATGTTAACTATAAACATGGACATGATATATATGATCTAGATCGTTTGCATTGCATCACCATCCTTGCAAAAAAAAAATATATATATATATATATATATATATATTAATGGCTATCATATAATTGGATAGAGGAAAATTTTTCTATAATTTTTAGGGTATGACCATTATAAGTAAGTATTATGATCATAATCATGTGTTTTAAAATATTTTAGTGTCTATCACTCCCTCACTGAGTATAAATAAAATGATAAGATTAAAATAATTGAAATAAAAAATTTTCATCAGAGTGGATATCATGTCCTAGGTATACCATAGAAGATGTATTATTTGATTCACTTTAGCATATCTTTGAGAGAAAAGATTCAAAGAAAAGAAGAAGAAAAAAAACTTTGTAAAAGGAAAATCATTCCATCAATGATAATTGGAAAAAAAAAAAAACACGTTTAGTCCTAGTTTTGGTTGTAAATTAGGTTGTGTTTGATTCGGCAGTAATTGATCTTTGGAAAATGTTTTACATCATTGATGGTGTTTGGCATCTTAGGAAATTATGGTCAAACTAAAAATACATTTAGTTGACCGTAAAATACCCCCCTCAAAGTGGAAAATGTTTTACGCTTTGAAATTACGTTCAAACCATTTCCACTCCACACAAAAATCCTCTTTTCACTCACACTTTCATCATTCACACCATGCCCAAGCCAAAGGAAGGAGAGAGGCATCATCGGTGAAGCCCGGAACTAGCTATCGACCCACAGCTTCGCTGTTGTGCCTGCAAGCCCCGCCGCCGGTGAAGGTAGTTTGGGCACTTCTCTCTTTCTCCCCCGACCCATCCCTCTTCCTCCCCTGACCCACCTCCACTGATGCATCCATTTTCCTCCACCAACCCACCTCCACCTCCACCAACCCATCCCTCTTCCTACCCTAACCCACCTCCACTGACCCATCCCTTTTCCACCACTGACCCATCTTCCTCATTTCTTTTCCCTCGAGACCCACATCCCCTAATTGAGATCTTGAGATCTGGGTTTTAATGGGGTTGTTCCCATTTCTAGTGTAGTGTTTTTCTAGTTTTGTTTTCATAATTTGCTTGAGGTAATAACAATGATTTTTTCTTGGGTTGCAATTGATTTGTTTTTGTATGTCAAAAATTGATAACTATAACTGATCCATAGATTTTATCAATCAATCCATTGAAAATTTATAATACAATTGTATTATAGGTATTTTTTGACATTTTCTCTGGAAAATGTTTTACATTGGAGAACCAAACATCGGAAATACTTTTTTGGCGAATTTCCTAGAACACAACCAAACAGATGAAAATGTTTTCCTTTTCGTAAATTATTTTACACTCAGAAATTATTTTACATGTTGCCAAACACAACCTTAGTTGTTGTTAAGTTATGATTTTTCTCATAACATTAGTGTTGGCTTATTCCATGACAAAAAGTGTTGTAATTGCATAAATTTATTTCCTTGTATTTTTGTGGGATTTTATTGTATTGGGTTTAGTATTAAGTTGATGAAGACTCAAGCTTAAATGAAGATTAGTGCATTTCATGATTAGCTAGCAAGAAGTTCACGAAAAGGGTTCCCGCGAAAAGGGCATGTGAGAAGCACATGACTGGAAGCTGAAGAGTCGTGTCAGGTTGTCAATTTTACGAGTATTTCGTGGGTAAGGCCTTCTTGCGAGATACATGCGAGACTTTCTGCCTGGAGGAATTTTGAGTGTGACTTTCTTACCTTTCACCCCCTCATTACCCACAAATTATAAGCATGCCATTTAAAGAGAAAAACCCTAGATAGGTTTTCTACAACACACACCCATCCTTTAGAGAGAGAGAGCTACTCATCCTTAATGAGAAATCATTCTAGCCTCTTCTCCTTCCCTCTCCTGTTGTCATACCTTGAGAGGAGATTTGTACCCAAATACAACCCACACCTTTTCAAAGTGTAGAGAGTTTTTTGGAGCTTGGGAAGCTTTGGGAATTTACCAAAAGAAGCCGATGAGGCTTGGTGGATGCAATTGGGAGTATTACGAGATCTGGAAAGCTAGACAAGACAGGGTTCCGAGAAGCCTTGTTGGAGTAGGAGCTTGGAGAGCTTCGGTACATTGGATAGATTAGGCTTGGAGGGTCTCTTGCTATTCATGTATCCCAACTTATTGTCTAGTGGATGAATTTCTTGCTTGGAGGATGGCGAAAAGGTTTTTTGCCGAGTTCTTCGGTTTCCTCTACAATAACACATCGGCGTATTATCTTGTGTTTGCATTCTCTCTTCCCTTACTCTTGTACTTTACTTTTATTGTTTATTGTACCTGTTTATGCATTAGATTAGTATCGGTTGATTGTGCTTTATTTACTCTTATTTCCGGGCTTAGATAAGTTAGAGTAAAAGCAATCTAGCCGTAATTTTTAATTGGGGGTCTAAACAAGCTCTTATGTTTTAACACATAATCGAGCTTTCAATTGGTATCAGAGCGAGTACACTTGTTGTGGTTTAAATACCTAAGTGTGATCCTTGACCCTTATGTGTTTTGCCATGGATAGTGCTTTGTATGCTTCTATGGTTGTTGATGATTGTAGCATGCCATGTGTTTGTGAAAATGCCTCTATGAGTGTTTATCCTCATGATTGTGATGCCATGTTACATGAATCTTTGGGTGTTGTTGATATTCCTAACATCAAACTCTTGAAGAAAGAGACTAAGAAGTTTCATAAGAATTTGAGCAAGTTTCATTGTGAAAAGATGATTTGATTGCTAAGCTCAATGAATCCAACAAATTGGTTGAGAAATATAAAAAACTTGCTGAAATTTCTCTTAAAAAGCTGAAAGAGTTTGAATGTTTGATTATGGACTTGGATGCTAAACTTGTTTTGTCTAACAAACTTGTTGATGATCTTAAATATGAAAATGAATCTCTTAAGATGTATGCTAAGTGTTTGATTGCTGAACCTGTTGCTAAAAAGGAAGATAATATATGTTGCAATCATGTTGTGGTGCTCGATTTTGTGCCCAATGTGAATTCTACCTCTAAAGACAAATTGGTGTACATTCCTCCACACAAAAGAAACCAAAAAGTGGAGAGAAAGGGTCTTAAGCCTAAGCCTCTGTTTAGGTCCCATCTTAGGGAATTGATTGGATCTAAGTTTGTTCCTAATTGCCACCATTGCAGTGTGATCGGTTACATAACACCTCAATGCCCTATGTTGAAGAAAGAACAAAATCATAGTGCTAGATCCCTCCCTAAAAGCCTAGTGGACTTAAACCCATTGCTTGTCACCATTATGGTGCCTTCGGTCATCTTAGACCTCATTGCTCTAAGTTTCAAGTTCTTAAAAGAATCAAAAGAAAAGAAAAACTTGAGCTTCTTGGAAGTTGTGCTATGAAAGCTAAACTGGTTTTGGGGGAAATGGTAAGTTTTTGGAAAAAGTTTTTGATGTTCTTACCTCCTTGTCGATGTGCATCTCTGGTTCTTATTTTTCCAACCCTCGTCTCACTTCTCATGAGACACTCATTCCAAACAATTGTTTCATTTGGATAAGGAAGGGTTCGTATGGTTGAGCTTTTGCTCTTTTGGTCCTTGATCTAATTCTTTCAATCTTTGTAGGACCCTTCATGCATTAGATGCTTCATTGTCATGCATTTGTGCATCATGCATCTCTTTATGTGCATTGTTTT
The DNA here is from genome assembly GCF_001633185.2 of Quercus lobata. Classification (NCBI taxonomy): domain Eukaryota; kingdom Viridiplantae; phylum Streptophyta; class Magnoliopsida; order Fagales; family Fagaceae; genus Quercus; species Quercus lobata. Next base: position 3,913,489 of record NC_044912.1, on the reverse strand, counting down.
TGCTGTTTTTGCATTTGATCTTACTTTTATGCTTTTGTTTTTGTGTGTGTAAAAAATCCAAAACCACATAAAAAGTGAAAAATTTAAAAAGTTTGATCATATATGTTTGAGCACATATCTCATGTGAGTTTGACATAGTACCTTCATACTAATGGCATAGTGCATTTACGAGCTGAGCATGTTATATATGCACATTTATCTTTGTGGGAAAAATCTTGAAATTTAAGTGTGACTGTTGCAAATCAATTTTCAAGCTTGTCATGAATGATTGGTCAATAGTCTTGTTGATTTTGATACTTGCATAGACTTGTGCCTATATATCTTCCCACATTTTGTTTTGTTTTTGCTTAAAGAGCTCAAGAAATGTAAATCTCAAAATGAAAGAGATAATGTAAATCTCAAAATGAAAAGAGATAATGAGCTGCAAAAGCCGTCACACATACTAGTATTTGACTAGGAAAAAGAGAGAGTGACTTGTATTGAAGTGTATGGTGCTCAAAAAGCCCAAGGCTTATTCTCAATATTGAAATATAAAAAATTTCAAGCATCGATCTTAAAATGAGATGTATTGTTCATTATGATCAAATGTTATGATTTGTAAAGAAGCCAAATGAAAAGTTTCAACGATGTGTAATCATTTTCTTGTAGGAGGTCTTATATGTTCATTTCTATAATTGTGATATACTACTTGACTTAGTACTAGTTGTGTATGACTTGATTGAATTGATCAATGAAACTTCATTCTAGACTAAGGACAATTCCACATTTGATACACACACACAACACACAAGCATAATGCATAATGTATGAGTTGTATTTATATATTAAAGTTATATTTATTTTTAAAAATATATTCTAAAGTTATGTTAAATACTCTATAATAACTTAAGTTATGTAATAGCAAGTTTTTATTTATTTAATACTTTACTTTGGCTCACTTCCACTTCCAAGGAAAATTATTATCTAATGGAGCGAGGTAAAATTCTATGGGTTTTCGGTTCTCTTTTTTTATTTTTGTGTTAACCTTGCATTAACCCAGTTTTTAGAAAGATTAACTAATGTGGCAACTATTTTCAAACATGTGAGAGAGTGAGACACATGTATGTGTATATTTTAATGAATCAAAATCTTCTCGTGGTGATATCATATGTGATGAACTTAATTAGTGCAATAGGCAAATAATTTACTCCCCATTAAAAAAATAGAAGAGAAGAAAGTGTAAGTTCGTGGTAACTAGTATAAAGTTTTGATTACACTTTTTTTTTTTTGTTGGAAATTTGATGACAATTACTCTACCCTTTCTATGTGGTACTAGTCGAAAAGAAGGAAAAGAGTAACTTTTTAGTGGTTAGCTATAAAGTCCTGTTTATATTGCTTTTTGACCAACCATAGAGTTCTATGGAGGAAGTTTGGGTCCAATGTCCAGTTGCACTGGACCCGTTGAGATTATAACACATGTTCACTTTTGAACATATGTCACCATCTTAACAGGTCCAGTGCACTACATGCACTAGACCTAAGTCTCACCCAAGTTTTATTCATATTGCTTTCTTTTTATCTATTAAGAATCAATATTTGAGCTTGATGAGAGAGTGTAATTAAGCCTGTGTGTATTTAACAGTTAGTTTGTTTCTAGAAAAAAAGAAAAAAAGAATCAGCTTGCCATTGTGATGAGTTACTCATTAATGCTTTAGTGGAATCTATAAAATTTATGACCAATAATGTACCCACTAATTAATTTAGTATAAGCAGTGAGTAAAGTAGCTGAAGAAAAGGGTACAAGCACAGCTAATTATGCACTTCAGATCGTTGATAAGGACATAGCTGTAACTTTGTTTACACTCGGTTTCTGTTGTGCTTTTTTTTTTTTTTTTCTTTTTTGTTTAAATTAATTTCATTTGGGTTTCTTAGTATTGCTGATTTTTGTTTTTTGGGTCTCTATTTGATAAAGTATGAAACTTTGTTTTGTCAAAAGCGGAGGGTGCAATCAAAATATAGAAGTATACAGATAGGGTGGCCTAGAAATTACGAAACTGAAAATGAAGAGATCAAAAAATAATGAGTAAAAAAAAAAAAATGTAAGAGCTAGGAGCAAGCAAACTTTGTAATCAAGAACAAGATCATTGATGTCAGAGCTGCTTTGACATTAACTAAAGAATGTTTACCCTTTCAAAATAATGAATTATGCCTTTTTAAAGTGAATAATGGGATCACTCTGTAAATAATGTGATTGTTCTTTGAAAAACTGAACATGCTAATTAATGTAAGGGTGCACAAAAAAACCAGGCTGGTAATAATAGCAACTTAATCTGTTCCGTGCCTTCTCATTGAATTGTTTGTTGATTTTTCAATCTTTAGAACAAGACTTTTAAGATTTTTATGAGACAAAAAGTAAAAATGTTACCAGATATATAGGATTGTATTAGGTTTAATTCTCTGCAGGGTATGTGTATAGTTGTGTTGTTTGTCGATTTTGGATCTTTGTGAGTGATGATGCCATTAATCTTGCCCTTTTGTATAAAGGTAATACCTTTCATTATGACAGTGTGTAACACATGATGAAGATATTTTCTATTTGCTTTATGTGCAAAGCAATGTTTACCTGTGAGATTTGTGAACTAAATTTTTTATATTTAACTTGTATTGCTAGTAATAAATTTATTTAGAGATATTTTTTTAAACAATTAATTATTTTTTAATTATGTTGGCCCAAAAAAAATTTAAGGTGGTCACAAATATTTTTTAAGGATAAAAAATCATAATATTTTTAAAATTTATATATAATAATTACTTTTTTTCCAAGCTAACCAGTAGTACCAAAAAGAAGGAAAATAACTTTTATTTAGAGAAGTTGAAAAATTAAAAAATTAATTAAATTTTTTTAAATGACACAATATGATTTTAATATATTTTTTAATTATATATATAGCTCTTTTTTAATGGCAAAACAATGTTAACTCCATCGTGCCATTAAATTATAAAACTGTGTTGTTTAATGTAAAGAGCCATTAAATTCAAAGACAGGAAGTGGGCTTTCTGTGTTTTAAAGAAAGCAGCATTATAAACAACAACTAGGACTATTCTAGTAATAAATTTAAGAATGGGCATTGGGTATTGCCATATTGAAATCAAAGAGAGAGTCAACAAATCAATTGTTAAAATAGAGTAAGTAGCTGTGAAAGTGAGAAAATTATTCAACTATGTTAAACGAAATAGAAGATAATTATGAGAGACTAAAATGACAGCCTCACCATTTGTCATCATCAACATATATAACTAGTCGCTAACCCGTGCGATGCATGGAATATATTTCACTTTGCTTAAAATAAAATTTAAAATGAAAAAACATCATAACTTATCAAAATAAACATAAAATATACAATATTCATCGCAAAATGTTATTTGAGAATAAAATTACTATCAAAATGATATAAAGAAAAATTTCATGTCCAAACAACTCATCAAGGTGGAATTTGGTTATTACTAAGATCTTATATGTAATTTACCAAAAAGATATCATGTTAGTTTTGATCTTCATTCTCTTTTTGCATATTAGTTATTACTTTTAACTTCTATGTAAAATTTTGCTTTAACTCAATTGTTATCTTGAGATAAAACTATAGTTATCTCATCTTTACTACTAGTACTCATCCCATGTCTATTGCCATTGTAACCGTAAAACATAAAATCATACCTATTGAAGAAGAAATTCAAAGTAGTTCATTTGGCATTACACCAACAACATTCAAGGCAAAATCCTTCCTGTGAAGGGAAAAAAAAAATCAATCAACCATGAAAACAAAGATTCATAAACTGAAGAAGCTCAAGATAATTTTAGAACTTGTCAAGATATATAACCACATACCAAAAATTTTAAGAACCAAAAGGGGATTATCATAAGAAATAAATGTGCCTTACTTTGTATATGAATTTAATTTGTGGAAAATATATAACCACATACCAAAATTTAAGAACCAAAGGGGGGTTATCATAAGAAATAATTGTGCTTTAGAGTTTGTAGAGATTTATTGGAAATTCAACGGTGATTTATGAATGGCACACTTGATTATCAAAATCAAATTCCTAACTTCAAATTAAAGGGTTGCATGTTCTCTAACTCAAATTCCTATATCACAACTGCAAATAATTATATAAAACTGATACAAACCATGTATAGACAATCAATAGGCTTTGTTGTTGGTCTTTAGCACTAAGATTTGAATCGCATTGTTATCATAACTGCTTTCTAGGGCTTCACATATACTTCTTTCGGATCCTCTACAACATTTGAAGCAATGCAAAAGTTAAACAAATAAAAAAGAAAAAGAAAGTAGTAGAGATTGCAAACAGAGAAGAGAGAGTATCAAGTTTTTGTTGGGTTTTTGTTTCCAACTGTAATTCTCAATAAAAGCGTGAGAGGAGTGGGTTTTGTAGTATGTGAGGAGTAGGTTTTGCAGCCATACAGTTTTAGTCAGATGAAACTTTATATTTTTAAATCAGATTTTATTTTTTTATTTTTTATTTTTAGGATTAAGGAAAAAAGAGAGAGAGACTCATGTTAGGATTCTCTCACTATTTAGTTTAAAAAATTAAATTTTTTTATAAACTAAAATGATGATGTGGAAAATTGTGGGAGCTTCAGAAGCTTCGGTTTTATATATATTACTAGTCGCTAACCCGTGCGATGCACGGGAAAACTATTGGAAAATAATAAAGCATGCATATATTAAAAGACAATTTAAGTTTATGTGTGCTTGCAAGGGATACATACCTAAATAGTTCTTGCGGTAGAAATAAAAGCCTTATCTTTGAGATAAAGAACTGATGTAAAACCAAGAATCTTGCGGTATAGGACTATTTACTTCCATACGCTGATAATATTGAAATTTAAAACCAAGAATCTGTGAAGCATGAGACTGCAAAGAATGACAAAAGTATTAGTAAAATAAAGCTATTCAATTAGTATACTATAACTTGAAGACCAGTCAACCTACGACACATCCTTACCTTGGGAAAAATTGGAATCAGTTCATATTGAAATTTAAAACCAAGAATCTGTGAAGCATGAGACTGCAAAGAATGACAGAAGTATTAGTAAAATAAAGCTATTCAATTGGTATACTATAACTTGAAGACCAGTCAAATCTGTGAAGCATGAGGAAAACAAGACCTACTGGTTTATGGAGAAGTTGTATATAGGTTTTCGTTTATGGAACAGTTGTATTACTAAGGGAGACAACACATACAAAGCACCAAAGACACTGACCTTTCCTTTGACTGAACCCCTCATGCCTTGAAAATCAACCACAACATAAGCACATGTTAAAATTGTACCTTCACTACTACATTTGCTCCTAAAATGTTATCATAACAAAAGCATATAAGATTTTTTTTTTATAAAGAACCAATTGGAATTGTTGTGGTCTGTTTGATTTAAGAACATACTAAATAAAACCCAATTCTCAGTTTTGTATTTTAAGAAAGACCCACAAAGAAAGAATCAATTTAAACTTTAGCTACATTTGCTCCTAAAATTTATCATAACAGCATATAAGATTTTTTATTTATAAAGAACCAATTGGAATTGTTGTGTTCTGTTTGATTTCAGAACATACTAAATAAAACCCAATTCTCAGTTTTCTATTTCAAGAAAGACCCACAAAGAAAGAATCAAAATTTAAACTTTAATACTTCTCAATTATACCAAAAAGAAAAAAAAAAAAAAAAAAAAAAAGCAAAGAAGTGGTAAAAGAATCAAAACCCAGAAAAGAAAATTAGAAGCTTACTGGAATTTGAGTTGCTATTGGCATACAAAAGACCCGACCCGGCAGAAGCGATTGCTATGATCCGAAGGAGAGAGTTTCTATTGGAAACTGAGAGCTTTCTCTGCCACAAAATTGTTTCTGAAAAAATTAGATAAAAAATGAAAAAAAAAAATTTGGCACTGTGAGAATATTAATGAAAGGAGGTTCGGAAATAAAAATGAGAAGATGAAACAGAAGAAGAGTACCAGAAAAATGGACATAGCTTCGATGAAAGCAGAAGACCACAAAAGAAAGAGCAGCTGTGCTTGATTCAAAACCCTAGTTAAAACCCTGGTTTATGCAAGAGAAGGCGCATAAATATTTAGTCCTTATGTTTAGGTTTAGGTTTAGGTTTAGGTTTTAAGAGGTTTATATATTATTACTATGTGGCTGAATTTCCTATGACATCAGTTTTATTTTTATTTTTTTAATTTGTTTTTATATTATATTTAAAAAATGTGCTGACATGGAAAATTGTGGAAGCTTCTTTTCTCATCATACCCATATCTGTGAGAAGGCCATTTGGTGTTTGGGAAGCAGTTAGGAAGGGACCAATTTCATATTGGTTGATGCTATGGTCAAGTAGTGGAATTCGGTAAACTAAAGAAGAAATAGGTTTGGCATAACCTCATTGGAGTAGGAGTTTGGAAGGCTTAGTTACATTGGGTAGATTAGGCTTAGAGAGTCTTCTGCTGTTCTTGTATTCCAACTACATTCTTTAGTGGATTATTTACCGCTTTGAGGGTGGCGGAGAGCGTTTAGGTTTAGGTTTAGGTTTTAAGAGGTTTATATATTACTACTATGTGGCTGAATTTCCTATGACATCAGTTTTTTTTTTTTTTTAATTTGTTTTTATATTATATTTAAAAAATGTGCTGACATGGAAAATTGTGGAAACTTCAAAAGCTTCGGTTTTATATATATATATATATATATAGATTACTAGTCGCTAACCCGTGCAATGCACGGGCTAGTTGTGAAATTGGATTACTTGTAAAAATTAAATTACCTAATTTACTTAAAATTTATTTATGGGAAATCAATTCTAATTTGATCAAAATTTATTTAGTATTGGTCCTTTTGGATTAATAAATGAAATAATATTCTCGCATTTGTTTATAGTGTAATATGAGGCTAGTCATACCACGTCAACCACTTTATCAGGAGCTTAAAATAAAGCTAAGAAAAGAAGAACATTATCAAACTTTTCAATTCAAAATTAACAATAATACTTCAGAAAGGAACTCATAATCTTAGCCAAAGAATAAAAGAAACTTAGAAACTCATATGGTCCAGGCATATTTGATAAATCAAAGGATATACATCCCTTAATTTGCCACAGTCATGTTTAGTATTGGCCAAATATATAGGTTAAATTTGTTGTGTGGATTCTCTCTAGATTAATTCTTGGAGAATTATATGCAAGTGAAAAACTCATAAACAACGTTTCAAATCACATGAATATGGTATAAGCATATTTGATAACTCAAAGGATATGCATCCCTAAATTTGCCTTGGTCATGTTTAGTTTAGGCCAAGTATATAGCTTAAATTTGCTTTTGTTGTGTGGATTTCTAGATTAATTTCCTAGATAAATAAAAGAATTACATGAAAAACTCATAAACAACATTTCAAATCGCATGAATATTTTACAGATTAATCAAAGAATCACAATGCAGCATACTATGCAACTTTCCTTTTCCTACGTGCATTGATTTAATAACCATTCAAAGCACAAACCTCATTGATTCAAGTGAAAACCAAAAAATTGGTGGCATTAAGTTAGGTAACGTTTGGATTGGGCTGAAACGCAGTGCGTCTACGTTTTAGCCCTTTTTTTTTTAAAGCCGATTTTGTTGACTTTCAGCACGTGAACAGTGCACTCGTGTACTATTTACGGACCCACAAATATCACTTTTCAGCAACTTTTTTTATTAAAAATGGGTTCCACGGTACTATTTATACATTTAAAATTATTTTGCTACAGTGTTTTCAGTTTTCAGTTTTCAGTTTTTAGCTGTATCCAAACGGACTCTTAGTATCATACATGTATTTCATACTCACCCTAAAGCTATATTTTTTAGTTGTTTAATATTCAATGTACTTACCAATCACTCAACTCTTCTACAAAAATTCAACTTTCTTATCTAAGTTTTATTTGAATAAATTTTCATTGCTCCAGTTAATTGTATACTTTGAAATAGATTTTCTATTTACATTGAATGAAGGCCAAACACGAAAAACATAATCTTTCATGACTGAACAAATGATACTACAATTCCATTATCAAATTCCTCCCATTTCCTAAATTATTAAAGCAAAATTTAACAATTATTCAAGTTTTGAGATAAAATAAGGAGGGAATCCTAGAAAACAGCATGAATGGACAACTAATATCTATATAAATAGTAATCACAAACCTAATTGAAGAATCAAAGTCATGGATTTCACTTCCGAGATTTATTGGCAAAAAAATTCATATTATGACCATCCATTATAAGCCCATCATATTCATGGGCAGTAAAGTAAAGAAATAATTTTTTTTTAAGAACAAAGAAGTATTCACCTCATACCTCAAAGAATGTTCACAAATTCTTCACTTAGTTATCTCAGGCCTTGTGAAGAAGTAGAATGTTGAATGGAGGGAGAGGTATAGTGCAGAAGCCAAGAGTAAGGAATAAGCTCCACCGCCACAGATGGAGACAGAGTTTCAAAGAATAATTGCATGATTTGGCAAGGTGAGATTTTATAAGGACATATAAACATGACCATGTTCCTATAATTGAACTGAAAGATATATAAAACAATCCCTACAGTAACTAAATTTTATTTGTTTATTTTTTTAAAAAAGCCATTAAAACAAATTGCATTGTTCAAACGTATTATGGTGCAAAGTCCTGCATCATACATACACATGCATTTATTTTTTGTTGAAAATGTAACTTGATCTAAAATATAACTCAGTTAAATATGATTATACAGGATGAGAATGGTATTAGATATTATCTTAAAATAAGTAAGATTGCAAGATTAAATAATTTCTACTTGGCTCAAGACATACCAGCAATATTTCAAGATCAAAGAAGGTATTGTCGTTCATCTATTTGTAAGCTTATAAGATTCAAAGATAAAGTACGTATAGTGAGGCTAAACTGTCTACAATACAAAAATAAATATGAACATAGTGGCATAACTTTCAGGAATATTTTAACCTCTGTCCTAATGCCTGAGCTTATCTAATGTATATCAAAAAGAGAAAAACATTTTGTTGTGGCATAAGAATGTCAACAGAGAAATCAATGACTGGGAAAAAAAAATAGTTATTTCACCAATATGAGTTTTAGTCTCATACTGTATAGTAGTTTTCCTTAGCCTTATTGAAAATAGATAGATACCCAAACCAATTTAATCCAAATACCCAAAAGGGGAAAAAGAGAGTTATTTTAGCAATATAAATTTAAGTCTCATTTCACTGCATTATTTGAACATGGTAGAAGAGAGTTCACTATTCTAATATGTTTTAACATCGTAGTAATTTTTTTAATGGTATTACTCAGGGGTTGATCTTTTGTCTCAATGAATCTTATGTAAAGGTTTGGAATTTTGAAATAAGGAACCATACAATTCAATGTGATCCAAAATCTACAAACTAAAAATGGAAATTGATGATTTAAACTATAAAATAGGAACATAAAAATACAATGCATCCAATAATTTGAATTATCAAAACCTTCTACATCCAACTCATCAATCTATGAATTCAATTTCTAATTCACCCCTGATCCAATTCTATGCATCTCATATGAAAATAATAATATATAACAATAATAAGAAAGTAATGCAAATCATAAACCAATAACCAAAAACTAAAGAAAAATATAGAAGAATCTTCAACCTGTAGAGGAAGAAGCCCAAGTTTGAAAAAAGGGAATGAAAAGAAAAATGTAAGAGTGAGTGAGATATTTTGTCAAATACATGGTGTACATGTTCTAAATGGGATTGTAAGGACAGTTTAACAACATGAATCCCTCAAAAAAATACAAAACTGAAGAAAAAACCTTTAAAATGATCCATTAAAAAAACAAAATCAACATTAGAATGTTCTATTATCGAAGAGTAATCTGACTTCTAATGAGAAATTAATAGTCTATTAGATATTTTTCTTAGAGTAAAAATCAAGCCACATACACATTGTTCTAATCATGTAGAAATTGATGGTCTCCTCCATGTGCTTGATCAAACCCGACAAAAATCACATTAGATTGTGGTTCCTGAATCGCACAGATCTTGTTGTTCAATTGAAGGAACTCGCAAGAAGGTCATTGATGGTCTCCTCCATGTGCTTGATCAAACCCGACAAAAATCACATTAGATTGCAGTTCCCAAATCGCATAGATCTTGTTGTTCAATTGAAGGAACTCGCAAGAAGGTCATTGCTATAGCTTCTATTGTTCTTTCAATCATACAGCCAACTCGGTTAGTGCTTCTTCTCTCATCGCAAAGGGAGAGCCATTGGCGGAAGAGAAGGGTATAGACATTAAAGAAGTAAGAAAGGGTGTTGTTTGGTCTTTTATAACTACTGTCCAAGGGACCAAATGGGTGGTCTGAGGAAGGAGATCAATTCTGAGGAAGAAGATGTCTGTTGGTGGGTATGGTGGGTTTTTAGATGCGTTGCGATGTGATGCTTTGCTGTTGGCTTGCTGGGTTTGATCGAGGAGGAGCTCATAGAGGAAAGCAAGGAAGAGAAGGTACAGTATCGTGAAAGGGAAAGGGAAAGGCAGAGTCGGGTTTTAGAAAAGTTCAATTAAGTTTTTTTTTTTGTTTTTTTTTTTTAATATTGTGCTGACGTGGAAAATTGTGGGAGTTTCAAAGACTTCGGTTATATATATATATATATATATATATATATAGATTATTATTAATATAGATAAGGAATTTCTCTTTAAACAGCAAACTGTAATCTTAAAATTCTATGAATTTCTATTTCTTTCTAAATTATTTTTAATGTATGTTTGGTATATATATATTAAAGTTACAATTATATTTTGAAACATATTCTAAAGTTATGTTAGGGGAAATAGGCTTTAAAATAAATAAATAAATCGTGGGACAATAAATTCAGCTTCATGGTTATCCGCCGTAAAGTTTGTTAATATTGCTTTCTTTCAATCTAGACGTCATCGTATCGTGGACAGCATAAATGCTCTAGTGGAAAAGTTTTTATTTATTTTATTTATAAATACCAGGCTTAGTGGAAAGTTGAAAAGCTTAGTAGAAAATAATCTCATGGAGCGAGGTAAATTCTATGGGCTTTCGGTGTTCTTTTTGATTTTTGTGTTAACCTTGCATGCATTGACCCATTTTTCAGTAAGATTATCTAATGGGACAAAACTATTTTCAAACTTGTGAGAGAGTGAGACACAAGATTAGGTAAGGAAAAATAAACGCAAGATTTTGATTCCTAACACATACCAATCTTCAAACCCCCATTAAGTCCAAATCACAAAATCTACTGACCACTACACCTAACCCACAGTTTCAAAGGAATAAATCATAATATATCTGTTAGACTTATGGTTAAATGATTAAATTTACCATTTCCTAACAGTTTAAACTTTTGAGACAATCGGTAATTTAACATGGTATCAGAGCAGGAGATCCTGAGTTCGATCCCTGATTTTACTCTACCTCCCATTTAAAATGTTAAATTCCCACTTGTTGGACCCCCACTTATAAAGGGAAAGTTTAGGCCCACAAGTGAGGGGGAGTGTTAGACTTATGGTTAAATGATTAAATTTACCATTTCCTAACGGCTGAAGCTTTTGTTGCTTGCTCACTCCCAAGTGCAGGAGATCGTAGCAATATCATTCTCGGAGTACTGAGGTTCGAAGAAGCGAGGTAAATTCAAAGACAATGTAATTAAAAAAACTTTTCGTGAAGATGAAGGATAATTTTTGTCTGGTAATTGTAAATAAGAATAACAATGATAACTTATTTAAATCAATAATATAAATACTAGGGCATCGGGGTGTTTCCCTATATCGATATGAAATTCTTTGTGATCTAAGAAAATATCTATTTCATAATTGATTGTTCTTATACAATTAAAAACTTATGATTCGGTTGAATTGAGACAATTCAAGAATGCATGATAACCTCGATTAATAATGCGGTTAGAAAAGTTTTCAGAAAAATCCATTCACTTTAAAACCTGATTTCTATTTGAAACTATTAGAAATTCATCTAAACAATAAGAAAAACATGATTGAACGTATTGAAAGCATGGAAGAACTAATACATCAAAAGAAATCTAATTGAACAATCAAATATGTTATTGATAAAATCCTAGAAAGAATCATATTGAATATTCATATCGTATAGAAGAAACATAACCCCTAGCCCTAGCAAAGAGTTTAGGCTGCCATTAGAGAAAGAAAAATACAAGTTTTTTCTGCCAAAATTCGTTCTCCACGGCCTCCCTTAAAACCCTAATGTCTAAGTGTCCAAAGAAAATAAAACATTTACTATTTTAATTTCCGTCCAGGTTTACAGCGGTAACTTGTGAGTTAATTTCGGCCTTCAAAAATTGAGAATTTCGAAAAACTCAAAACTGGAAAGTTGTAGATATTTAAGTCACAGTTCCAACCCATCTGGCTTGTGTCAATTGGATTTTTGAGGGGAGAGATACACCCAAAATACTGATTAGTACTCAAATCAGATTTTTCCTTTTCAGATTTTGCTTCTTTGATTTCTTTCCTTATTTGAAGCTTCCAATCATGGTAGACGATCCAAGCACTCTAGCTGCACCTCCTTAGACATTTTAGCCTCCATCCTCTCACAAATTCCTGTAAACTCATCTTTCTCACATAATTTCCTGAAAGTAGAAAATTGCACATAATGAATAGCATTTTATTCCAGAAATTATGTAAAGATAAACAATAGGGACTAATGCAAATCATGGCTTAATTATACACATTAAGCATAATAATAAGGAGATAATGCCCATATAAATATATAACAAGTATACATTTTAAGGCGTTATCACTAACCCGTGCGATGCACGGGATAGTTAAATAAAAAATATAAAAACATATTTTTCTATTATAACTTGGCTATAAAAAAAATGCTATGGTGATAACTTCACACAATGCTCAACTGCAATTAAATCTACCATTCACTACCAATATAATCTATGTTATCTTGCACATTTGTTTGCATAACAAACAAGTTGTTTTCATCTTTTTAATAAAACAATCTATGATAGAGGAAAGAGATAAATTGTTCCATTGCAGGATGCATGATGAATGTCAACTTTCCCAACTTGTGTAAAATGATGTTCTCTTTCCTCTTCTTTTGCACTGCACTACATTTGATGGTGACTTGTTTCACAAAACTTTTAATTTTTTTTTTTTTTTACAGTGAACATCCTAAAGTTGTTAACCAATACAGAAACTTGTATCGAATCGTATATACCAAGTAGGGTAAATGCCTCTATATCACCTAGAGCCCAATTGTTTTAAAGCATTTTGAATCACAAAAGCATCTGATGGCTAAAGTGCTTTTTCCAAACATGATCAAATAGTTCTAAGCAACAAACTTTTAATATGCAATCATAGTTCTTGTAAATCTGACAATCTTAGGCAATTGATACTGAATCAATGGATTATGGATCATCTTTGCATACAATCTATAATAAATAAACGACAAAAAAAAAAAAAAAAAAGGAAGAAAGAAAAGGGTTTAAATTAATCAATAAACAAATTAGGCTAACTAAGTTGGAGAAACATGTTTCATAGAAAGAGAATCTTGTATTTGCTAATTAACCTTTCATGGTGCTACCTCAATACACAACAAAGATACGAAATTTTCATTGATCTAAATGCTCAAAGAAATATAGAGTTGAGAACTATTATATCATTTAATTATATGTGTCTCAAATTACTTCGTTTCTATAAGGTTTTGATCTTCACTACTTACATCAACAAAAGAATTGCTAAGCAAGAACCACCATTAAATTTTGGCTTCAAAAAGATTTATATGCTTATATAACAGTGGCTGTGCACATTAGAAAGTGCTGACCATTATAAAATAAGTACATTCAAATAAAATTTAAAACTGCTACACATTCTGTGTAATTTTTAGGAAGTCCTACTCTAATTGCTTTTTGATGACAATTACTCCTCACATTCTGTGTAATTTCCTTGAAGTCCTGCTCTAATTGCTTTATGAAAAACTATAAAATTATTTTTATTTAAATGCTTAGTGGAATCTGGAAACTTTATAACTAATACATCCACTAATTAATTTAATATAAGTAGAGTGCAAAATATTATGCACTTCAGGTCAGTGATAACAATAATAATGATGTGTAATTGTGTTTGTACTCGGATTCTGTTTTACTCTTTTTTATTTCTTATTTAGAGTCATTTCATTTGGGGCTTCTTAGTAAGGCTGATTTTTATTTTTTGGTCTCTCTATAATAAGTAGGAATAATTTTATGACAAAAGGCAAAGATTGCAAATAAACTTTAGAAGTACACAGATAGATAGGGAGACTTAGACATTTATGATAGGCCAAAAACGAATTGACCCCTTGTGATAAATTAACCAATTAATTTAGTCAAGTGAATTAATTAAGTTAATTAACATGCAAACGCGTGGTAGCAGAAACAAATCACTAATAAGCTAAGTATGTAGCGGAAAATAAATTTGACATGGTGATTTGTTTACAAATGGGGAAAATCTAATGGCAAAAACCCCATTGGGTGATTTTCAAGTCATCACTCCCGAAATTCTACTATTATCACAACAAGCGGTTACAAGTAAAGGAATCTTAGTACCTTCTACCAACTTACAGTTGAATCCTTACCCCAATACCCAATTGGACTTCTTCTGTAGTGACAATTTCACCTTTCGATGCACGGCTCCCAAGTACGTGACTAACCAATTGCGCGGATCCCAGTACACAACTTCAATCACCAACTAGAGAAGGTTGTTGGCTGCAAGTTCTTCAGTTCATTCCAAAGATGAAAATCAAGAAGATGTTTGGTCACAAAACCCTACGGTGCACATACACAACAACTTCTTCAAGAATGATGAACTAGAGCAAAACTTTGTCTTCGGTCACAATTTGCTTGAACAAACTTTGCTCAACATTTGTGCAACTTATGAACTCTTTGACGGCCCTTAAAATAATCCTTTTATATGTCTATAGTTAGGAGAAAAGAAGTCCCAAAGACACATACATGGATTCCAAGAAAACAGAATAGAAAATTTGTTTTTCTTAAACCTTGACAAATAGGAGTTGTCGAGAAGCTGTAGAGCAGGTGTTGAGCACACGGGCTGAAACAGCTTTCTTAAGCTCGATAGATGCAGCTATCGAGCTTGCTTTAATGAATTTGCACTATTCAGCTTGTTTTTTGGATAGACTTGAATGACTTCAACACTTGATCTTGAAACCTTGTTTCTTGAAGTATTAAAAACACCTAGATCTACCCAATTACAAGTAAAGTGCGTTTTGTCAAAAGATTAGCCAATTACATAAAATAGTGACATATGTTCCTAACAAGTGAATCACATATGTCCTAACAATTTAGAAATTGAAAATGAAGAGAGTAAAAAATAATGTGGGGGAAAAATAGTGAAGGCTAGGAGCAAGCAAAGTTTGTAATAGGCATCAAGGTTATTTATATTAAAGCTACTTTGACATCAACTAAAGAATCTTTATGATTCTCAAAAAAAAACTAAAGAATCTTTACCCTTGCAAATTAATGCCTATGCTTCTTTAAAATGAATAATGGGATCACTCTGCAAATAATGTAATTGTTCTTTAAAAAATTGAACTTGCCAATTAATGAAGGGGTGTACAAAAAATCAAGGTTGGTAATAGCAACTTAATCTATTCCAGGCCTTCTCATGAAGTGACTTCATTGGTTCCATTTCTTTTCATTGAATTGTTTGTTGAATTTTCGAATTTTAGAATAGAACTTTTACATTTATATGTGGTACAAATTAAAAATGTCACCAAATAGGATTATATTGGGCTTAATTCTTTGCAGATGGTAGAGTATGTATATAATTGCATTGTTTGTCAATTTTTTTTATCTTTGTGAGTGATGTTGCCATTAATCTTTTCCCTTTTGTACAAAGGTCAAACCTTTCACTATGACAATGCATGATGAAGATACTGAAAGGCAATGCTTCTGCCTTATAGCTAGATTCGTTTATAAAACTGTTTTATAAGACCCTAGTCACTTTATTTTATAAAACTGTTTTTAATTTTTAATTGTTATTTTTTGATTGATTGAGTAGCTTCAAGAGAGAGATGATTATCAACTGATTTTAAAAATATGATAAACAATTAGATTTAGACCCCTATGTGATTAAGAACAAAGAGACTGACACGGTAATTTGGTTACGAAGTGGAAAACCATAGGAGAACTTCTCGAATGGAAAAACTAGTAAGGGGACACCTTTGAGGCACAACCTCTATAAAACCTCTACAAGTGCGCCGCTTGCCTTCCTACCGTAATTGTTCTAGAATCTCTAGAATCCTTCAATAGTGACTTCTTCCAGTACTCCTTGCTTGCAAAAGACCAGAACCCCATCTAGTGATGTTCAATACAGTCAAAACTTCAGGCTCACTAACACTTACTATGGGGTTGAAATATAAATGGGCTAATAATATGGTTATTTCAAAGAAGCATAAGGCATTGGGTTCTCTGGGTGATTCAAAGAAGCAAGAACCAATTAAAGAGTGGGGAAAATTTTAGGAAGCTAAAGGGAAAGCTCTCTCTGTTTCATTGAAGGAGCAAAAATGGGCAAGGCTCTCTTAATCTTGCTCTGCACCAAAATCAAAGGTTACTAAAAACCCAAGCTGACTTCAACTCAAAGACCACAAAGGTCTCACTCTTTTCTCATAACCATAGACCCAAGGAAGCTTCTCAAGAGCTGGAGAGAACTGAGGCTCAGCAATGAATTAAGATTATATTTGAGTCCTCACCAAAATTCATTAATAAATCATTAGCTGAATATCAATAATATGTCAGAATAAAATTTTATTATTTTTAATCTTCATATATATATATATATATATATATCTGTTGAATTTATAATAGAAGACGATAGTATATAAGGATTGAGCACTATTTCTTAAGGCAGACACTTTAAAGTATAAACCAACTAAAATCTAAATATCTCAAATTTACATCTTTGCAACTTAAACGGTTGGATTTTTCCATAAGATAAATCAAAATTGTTATTGCTTTGAGCTTTCATAATCACAAAGAATACCTAATGCACATATACAACTATTATTTTAGTAACCTATCATCCCAAACAGTATTTCCCATTATGAAAGAAGTTGCCACGTTATCAACATTTAAGCATTGAAATCAACTGTGAAATGGATCACATCATATAAGTTGCAAAGGGAAAATCAAGTGAAAATTTGATTCAATAGCATGACTTTAAAAATAAGGCTTTTGTTCACAGGTGTCTAGACAATGGTTAAAGAGGCTTCAAAGTTCAAACAGACTCTACCGACTTCGGGAAATAGAAAAAGTTCATAAAAATATGAACTTTTAAGTTAAGAGGGCCTTGACTCCCTAAAAAAAAGTGACTTGATTGTATTATAAAATTTTAACCTAACAGAGTAACAGGTGTGAGTGCCTAACAAGACCTATAAAATAATAGTGAGAAGTATTATCAAATCAAATTGTTAACCAATTAAACTTTTTCTAGAAAGCTTATTCGTAGTTGAGTTAGTATAATATGATAGAATGTTTTACAAAATGTTTACTCAGCCCACGAGTTTGCTGTAAAGACGAAAAATTTCGGGCGAAGCTCGAAGTCACAAAGCAGTTTATAGCTGAGATTGACCCTTAGCTTGGCTACAACTTTCACTGTAACTACCAGGCGTCTATTTTCTATTTTGTGGGCGTTTAATTAATTTTTGGATTACATTTTTTTTTTATTCACCAAAAAAAAAAAAAAGAAAAAAAAAAGAGAGAATTCTTGCTTGCTTACTTGTTGGTTGTCCACAGTTTAGGTCTTTGTCATTAGTGGTGAACCCTTTTAGTAGCATTGATAGTTGGGTAAATAAATGGTTGTTCTTGATTGTTTCAAATAATTTTGAATTATGCGTTACATCATAGATTGTAAATGTTAAATGATGATTTGGGAATAATGTGAGCTCTGTAGAGATTTCCAAGTTTAAGAAGTCCTATATTCTACCAGTGTCTGATGTGTTGCAACTCTTTAATATTACTCTGGGTTAGGGAACTTAAAACCTTAATATTAATACACTTAACCAAAATTGAAAAGAATTTTTTTTTTTTTTTAAGAAGGAAACAAAAAAGGAAATGTCATGCTGTTTCATACACTTTCTTTCATGTATAGCAAATAAGAAATTCAATAGGGGATACTCCTTATTGTAGTTAACAAGAAAATATGCTTGTAGAAGTTTCTTCTAGATTCTTATGAATTGAAACATTATATGCTCAACAATCAGCACCCCATCCAAGCCAAGTTCTTCTACTGGAAATTTCTTTAATGTTACAAGAGATGAATGATGCAAAGCAAAACAGCTAGGCTTCTAGCAGCTACTCAGCTGCATGGCAGAACTGCAACGCCTTCAAAATTTTCTTGCCAGCACATGATTTAGGCAAAACCACTCCATCTGCACCGTCTTTGCAAGTGTTGCTTAACTGTTAGCAACACTAGCTATCCCTCCACAACTGGACACACTCGCCTCGGTACTCTCCTACAGTTACTCTGATCCAAATTTGCATGATAGGCTTGTGCATACCTGGAAAACAAAGCTTTACTGAGCATTAACAATTCATAAGCCAGCCTGTTTTGCACCCTCAAACATCACTTTGTTGAGGTTGTACCACAAGGCCAACAGACTTATGATATGACAATCCAGAGAACATCACATATTCCTGCTATTGAAAATGTAGATCCTCCATTCACCAAGTCAACAACTGCTTCAAAGAGCAAGGATAAATGCACAAAGTTCTAAGGGTCTAATCTGACCAAAACCATACAGCCCAAGAAAGACTACACTTCAGGAATAAATGATCCAAGTTTTCCTCTTCCTCATAGCATAAGATATAGTTTCACTCACCATGTTTATGAGTTGTATGAGGCCATACCAGCTAAACAGTAAACCGATATAATTAAACTGAACAATCCTGCATAAAAGGAGTTTTTAGCCATCTATATTACAAATTAACAGGGCACTTACATGTGGCAGCACCCATTTCCATCAAAACTTGACATTAGAGACACATATATGATGCAACCTATTAAACTCCTAAATGTCTAGGGAAAAAAAAAAAAAAAAAAAAAAAAAAAAAAAAAAAAAAAAAAAAAAAAAATAATAAAACTATGAAAAAGCAGAGGAAAAAGATATGTCTGTTCTAAATAAGATTCAAATATTATTGAGGACTCACCAATGCTTCTGCACAAGCATCACATGAAAAAACGAGGTTTATGGTGATTTCCTAACTTTAAAAATAAAAGCAGGACATGGCCAAGGCCATTTAGTAATACTTACCATTCAATATGATATATTAATGTTTGCAAAAAGATACTTCTTTCATGGTAAATCACTGATATGACAAATCAAGTCTACAATAAGTAAAATGTAGCCAATCACAACATTTTTTTTTTTTTTTTTGGTGACTGATAAAATGGAAGTATATGATTTTAGCTTTTTAGAATGGCTGTATGAGGGATTCTTATTTTTTTGGACAGATCAAACCAAAAAAAAAAAAAAAAGCCTTTTAAAAGTTCCAAGTAAGTAAAACCCCTTTGCATACTTTAACATAAAGCAAACCATACTATATGGAAAGGACAAGAAGGAAATATATACAAATTAGAATTCAAGTTTATTCATTTTGAACTACCTGTCTATTTCTCATGACTTTACTAATGAGCTTGTGTTTATGGACTTCTAAATAAGGACAACCCAGAAGCCTAATTCTGAATGTAAGAAAAAAACATGGGATAGAACAATAAATCAATATACCTTTGGCAGTGAGAGCTTCCAGTGTCGATGTTTACTTGCTTTCCAGCACATGATTTCTACTTCTATTTAAACCACCAACGAAAAGCTTTGTCTTGCCATTCTTTTTTTGCACATTGAAACCAAAGCAGCGCAAGAAGAAAAGTGTACAAGATTCAGAGTTTGCCGCCTGTTATCCAAGCTATTGTTCATAAAGAACTTAGGGTAACTAGGGATCAAGGCTCTGCTAGGACATATGTCCACCTGTCAAACCCAAACATTTGTAAGCTGTTGAATGTCCTTCACCACAACCTCTCAATTGGCCAACTTTGCCACCTATTTCTTAATTATAAGAATACAAACAGAGAGAAATCTCAAAGCCTGAAGATGCTATAAAGGAAGAGCTGAACAAACTAGAAGAAGTGATGTAATAGCCAATAGGGAACATCCTGAAAGTTGGAATATATATTTTTGTCGTTTAGTTAATATGTGCCATTCTCATGATCCCCATTTCTATTTCAATGTGTGTGTGTGTCAAAGACATTCACATTTTTTTAAGGGGAGGCTGTCATTTTGACCATCCAAATGGTTTGAAGTTAAAGAATGGATGGCATGTCAAGTAGGCTTTCTTGGAGCTTCTAGATCAATAATAGATTCTTTTGCTTAAAATTTTCATTTTATTTATTTATTTATTTTATGTTATTTACAATCCTCCTTTGATATTATAGATATGGGGATCACTTCTAGGTGTGATGCCTGTCAATCTATATGTGAATAGCAATCATTTAACGATGTTTTGAAAAGGTACAAAGTCACTTGCTTGGTGTTAGGACTTAGGAGGTTCAAAGAGGAATGCAATATCTACATAGAGCTTCTGTTCATGTATAATATGTATTTGGCTTGCATGCATGCATGCACATACAATTAATGGAATTTATTCTTGAAAATCTGTGGCAATATCTACTAGTGGCAGTGTCATGTTATTTTGTGAATATCCACAAAAAGATTAAAAATGAAGAAAAAGCTCAGCTGAAACAACAGCCATGGACATGCACCTACTCTATTTTTTCAAAAGAAGCTTGGATCCCCTGTATTTCCTTCTCCTACCCCCTTGTAGCTCGACTCCAACAGGATTGGTTGCCAGTTGTGACACACTCTAAAGGTCTACACTTGCTTATCCTGTTGCTGTCAAGGTTTTTCTTTGTTTTTTGTAATGTTGGTTACCCTGCACATTGAAATCAAATTTTACAATACAAGACCACATTAGTGGCATGGAAAGGTTCTTTCTTCACGGTTACCTTGTTCTTGTAAGTCCAAACAAAAAATAGAGAAAGAAAGCAATGATAAGTACTTTAAGATCCCCAAATCCCCTTCCCCTTCGTCCAGCTCTTCAACCATGCCTGAATAAAATAAGGTTGGATGAAATCAGTTCTAATGTACAGATCAAACCAAACCAGATTTCTCTACATGAAAAGGAAAAAAATATACGGTCTTCAGTATCTTTGACTCGAAGGACTAAGTCCTCAAATGCCTTCTCAATTCTACCCTCACAAGAAGAAAATTCAATAAAATTCTCCAAAGAACAACAATCATTTTAGAAGGAAATTGTAACCTACATAACTAGTTCCAAAGCTCAGCCTACTCAGGGTCTTCACTTATGGTTGTGCTAGTAAGATTAATAAAAGACCTGCTAGCTTGGTTTCTACAATTCCTAGTATGCAATAGCCACTATCCTTTTCAACCAAATAAACCCTAGATTTGGAATGAGGCCTTATGAGCTTGGCAGTAACACAGAGGAATTTGTAAAATTCCCTTGGAATCATTTTGGCTATAGGGTTTTCAAACTAATTCAGAATTCCACCTGAAAGTATCTTTGACTAGCACATATTCCATAACATGTAGAGAACCTAAGCAATTTCATTTGACATCATTTTTCCTTTGGGGACAACCAATAAAATAGGAACCCTATATAACACACACACACACACTTTGATGTCTATAAAGGTGTATTATCAATTCACTATGAAATGTATATTATTAGGTTAAAATGACAAAGCAACAATTGCATCAACAACGATAACAAGTAGAGCAAGTTTTACAAATCTAATCAGCTCTCCAATTTTCAACCTTGTCTACACAATTGTTTGCTTGCATGAGTCTAAATAATAAGACAAATGAAATGAACATGTATGGTTTTCCTTGGTTATGATTTGAAATAAGTCTGGAAAATTTCAAGAATATCAACGGCCCAAAGCACAAAAGTCATATGGTAATAATTTCCATAATTAACGAAAAATGTTATGTATAAAATGAGTTTAAACATTTAATATTACAAATCAATGGGGCAATGCAAGTGATAGGCTGATACTAGCCTTTCCACTCAAAATTGACATTACAAATATTTTATTATACTCCTAAATGTCTGAAAAATATATACACTGGGGGGAAACAAAATAAAGAAAGGAACAAAAAATCTAATTTACAAAAATTTATGTCACTTTTAAATGAGATTCAAATATTATTAAGATCTAACCCATGCCTTTGCACAAGCATTACATGGGATGATGAGGTGTAAGATGTTTTCCAAACATTGCAAAAACAATGGAAGCACATGACTAAGGCCACTTTGTAATACATCGTGTTCAATACTATTTATTATTCACAGAATTTGTTGATTTCCATTAGTGACATTACTATACTTTTTTACTGTTTTTTCAATTGCAATTATTAATTCATGGTGCATGCCTCTTGCATCTTCATCTAATTGATGATTACAATTAGTGACATTATTAACTTTTCGAACTTTTTCCTCAATCGCAATCATAAATTCATGGAATTCTACTTTATTCATTTTGAAGAACCTGCCATGGAAACAAAATGAAGTTGTGCTTGTGGATTCCTAAAATGAGGACAGGGAGGGCAGTGAGGAGGGTGGGGAGAGATTCAGAGTTTGCATACCCTGCAGATCCAAGCACTAGAATCCTTAGATTTGGGAACCTAGAAGGAGGAGGATGATTGAGAAAAATATTACCAATCAAATTCAGGGGCACTAACATTGTATAAAAGAAGAGACAGAAAGGCAGCCCCACCAAAGGATTAGTAATGGTTAGATCAAGCTTTTGCATAACATGTGGAATGGTGGTGTAGACCATGTGTTAATGTAGGAGGAAAGACATTTGGTTAAGCAACAGCTGCGCAATATGCGTAGGGGTATGGGATTGAAAATGGCATAGTGAAGAGTCTAAATTATGGACATTATATCCACAAAGCTAAGATTTTGATTCTGCGGCCCAAAGTATGGGCCTAAGTCAGGAATGGGGACAAGAGTTTAGAGATGCCTCCACTTGCTTGACAGAACACTTATGGAGATAGCACCTTGGGTTGGTAAAAACGAGAGGATGTGGTAGTGTTACTAAGGGCATTTTGTCAAGCAAAGGAGAGGGAACTCTGCAAGACCTTGCTCTCAAATATCTCTCCCACTTTCTAATCTCTCTCCTCTCCACTCATTTTGCTTCCAATTCAGTATGTGTGTGTGTCACTTTGTGGAGAGTTTCTATGCTTAATGAAAATTAGAGGGAGTGAAGTATAACTTTAAATGGAAAGAAACAGCATGAGATAGAACAATAAACCAGTACGTTTGACAGCAAAAGCTTTCCAGATTGATGTATACTTGCTTTCAAGCAAATTATTTCTTTTGATTTTTAAACAACGAGAAGAAGCTTTTTGTTGCAATTCTTTGTTTGTCCTAGTCAAATTGCTAGAAGTCTCATTGACAACTCTAATCAAACATATGGTGGGCAATCCATCAATAAATGTACACAAGAAAAAGGTATTGTAGCAACCGACAGAAATTGAATTAAGAAGAAAGACAGTGACTTACAGAGGAAAAAGTTGATTAACCTTCAAGGTCACTTTCACTTAGCTCTTCATGACAGTCTTTGTACTCACTTGACTCCTCACAGTTATAGTTACCAATCCTTTTTGGGTGAGGTTCATCGTTAGAGCTTCCAGCCTCATCATAGTCATCTCGGGTTCGCTTGGCCTTGTAACCTTCTGCTGCCGTCATCGAATTGTCGAAATTATGATGTCTTTGAGTCATAGTTTGATTAAGATCTTCGATGTCTTTCTTGTATACCAATCGCAACCCACATTTCTTCACCTCCAATCCCTTACAAATGTTTCCAATTCTAACCCCAATCTGATTGAATCCATTTGCATCACATTCCCACGCTGATTTTATGTCTTCCTCCTTGTAGTATTGAGGAAGCAAATAAATTAGCCAAATATGATCTGATAAAGCAACAATTTTTCTAGTGATCGGATTGTAAGACATTTGTTTTCCGTTGGCTATCAAGTAACAGGCAAGAGAACGGTCTTTGTGGATTTGGTGATGTGGAAGAGAACAAAATACAACGCAAACAGCAATCCCCATCCACTCGTTACACAAAAGAGAATAAGGTTCTTGTATACTAACTTCATTCCCAATACTTTGATGCCTAAACCAATTTGGAATTTCACTTCCAGGAATAACAATGTCAAATCTGCTGTCAAGAAAGTGTCCCTGAAACACACCACGCATGTTGTTTAGAACTCTGAGAGAGAGAGAGAGAGAGAGAGAGAGAGAGAAAGAGACCTGATGGTGCCTTCTAATCAGTGCAAATAACATGTCGATGAAGCATTGTTTGTTAGCCAATTTACTGCAATTTGAAAGGAGTAGCGCTGAGTAACCTAAAGAATTTAGCTTCAATAGATGCGGTACGGGTATGGTTTCCAGTGAGGTACAACCATATCCCCAAATATGACAAATATTTAATGGAGGCTTTGGCAATAATCGAAGATTCTTGCAATTCTCCACGCCTAAAAACCTCAAATTAGATAATTGAGAAATGCTTTCCGGAAGGCAACCAAAATTATTTCCACTTAAGTTTAACTCTTTTAGAAAGAATAAGCAACCAACATCACTGGGGATTGCCTTGAGATTGCAATAACTTAGATCCAAATTGGTCAAAGAACACAATCCCGATAGAGAAGTCGATAACAAGCTCACGGGATCGGGACTTCTTGCCTTAAATCCATTGAAAAATAGTTTTTTAAGAGTTTGAAAAGGAGCATTAGAATAAGACATAAGTCTTGTAGCAATGCCACTTAGATCAACGTTCTCTACACTTTCAACAGTCCCCAAGTTCTCTAGTAGTTTGCAAAGTTTTGAGCATCCCGAAAGATTGACATTTTCAAGCTTCTTCATATTAAAAAATGTACTAGATAGAGACATGAGATTTTTGCAATCTCTTAAACCCAATGAGGTGAGACTAGTCAAATTCCCAATTGATGTTGGTAATTTTGTAATAGCAGTGCCATCCAAGTAAAACTCTAATACACGTTCCATGTTCATCCCAAATTCTGGAATTGTTTTTACTTTTGAGCAATCAGAAAGAATAAGGATCTCAAGAGATTCCATTTCAAACTTGCTTGGAAGCCTTCTGAGGTTTTTGCAACCCTTTAGATTAAGAAGTGTGAGATTTTTATGAACACTGATAGATGGATGAATCTCACATAAATTGATACAATCTTCAAGATCCAATTTCTCAAGAACTAAGGCTTCGGTGATGTCTGGGCTTTCAATAAGTTTTTGAGACCCATTCAATTCGATGAATTTCAACCTCCCAAAAGACTGATAAAAGGTAAAAGCACCCCCCCCCCCCCCCCCCCCCCCCCCCCCCCCCAAAAAAAAATTATTTCTACAAATTATTAGAGTTTAATGAAATTATAAATTAAAAAAAAAAAAAAAAAAAAAAACTGTGTAAGGGTTCCTAAATTACCTTTGCTCCTTTCCATAGTCGTTCAATGTAGCTATTTCTCAAGCGAAGTTTTACAAGTTTATTTGATTGGAAGCTTGATGGCAAAGATTTCGAAGAGTACCCACTCCAATCAAGAAATCTTAAACTATTAGGAAGATGTTTGAGGTCGTGCATAAGGTGAACACTATCAATTTTGAGAAATTTCAGATATTGCATCTTTGAGAAGGCTTCAGGATTCCATTTGACCATTTCTTGTTGTTCAAGCAACTCTAGCACTATGCCTTGAATTTCCTTTGTCCCCTAATAATTAGAAAAAAAGGGATTGGTATAAAATGCTTGATTATTAGAGCTATTATAATTTAAACTCTTTTGATCCCAAAAGAAAATTGAAGAATACAATAAAGTATTTGCTCAGGTTCTTTAAATAACATCATACCGTATTTTTTGTCAGCACGTCATCAATGTCCTTATATAACCACAGTCTACTACGCTTCCCAGGATCTTCACGGCACTCTTGATGAACTATGTCCTTACCCATGTCTTGTAGTAAATCATGCATCCACAATTGATTTTCTTGCAATTTGATGAGAGATTTATCAATAAGAACCCTTAATCCAATTTTAGGGTAAAGCTCAAGATAATCTAATATTTCTATGATAGTTTCTTCATTCATGTGATTAAAGAAACATGAAATATTCAGGAAAATTTCCTTCTCTGTTTCTTGTAGTCCATCATAGCTTATTTGAAGCACATTTAGAATTTCTCTTTCAGGATATTCTTTTAGCCTATCTAATGCACTTTTCCATTCATCTTTACCTTTGCTGAACAAAAAGGAACCTAAAATCTCAATGGCTAAGGGAAGGCCATTAGCATAGTGTACAAAGGCTTTGGACAACTCTAGATAATCTGCAATAGGATGCTCATCTCCAAAAGCTTTCAAATTAAAAAGATGAAAGGCTTCAACATCATTCAATCCTTTAGCCTCATATATTACATCTACTTTACGTGTCCTTAACAAATGCTCATCCCTTGTTGTTATGATAATCCTACTACCTGGACCAAACCAATCATTCTCCCTAGCTATTTTGTTTAATTGGTCTAATTTATTTACATCATCGAGAACAAGAAGAATCTTTTTGTAACGTAACCACTTCTTGATCATGAGAATGCCGCTGTCAATATCTGGTATATTCATATCACTGCCCATCATAAGCTCTTTCAAAATTTTTTGTTGTAACCAAAGTAAACTCTTTTTCTCAGAATCCTCCCTAACATTAGCAATAAAACTACAAGCCTCAAATTGATCGGAAATCATACCATAAACAACTCTAGCAAGAGTTGTCTTGCCCATTCCTCCCATCCCCCAAATTCCTATAATGCGAACAGTGTTTGACTCTAAATCTAAAAGTGGCATCAATTCCTCACCTCGGCAATTTATTCCAATTAGTCCCTTGGTATCTACTATATATGTAGAACTCAATTTATTAACTATCTCTTGCACAATTTCTTGTATAACTTTTGTTTCAGTGCTGCAAAGAAAAAAGAACAATAGGCAGTGAGTTTGACCTACCATGACAGGATCCAAAAGAAAAATTAGTAGATGTATGGCATTCAGTTTAGTAGGTTCACACTGAAATTGGGACGTATAAATTTAATTGAATGCTTCAAGCAAAACTCTAAAGAACTACCCATATAAGTATTTTGTTATAGTTCATTTTAACAATACAATTAAGAATCTCTCCTTGACTCATTTATAAATTTCCATAGATAATTGCATTTGAAGGTTACTAGATCTTACACCTTCAATTAATATTTTGTTTTGCCTCTTTAGATAATAGATATAGTTTCATATGAAACGTTTTTGGTTTTCCTACTTCCCAATATCTTGACCTTGTAATACAAGATCTACTTTCACATAATTTTGTATTCGTATTGAGTTTCATTATATATTGTCCACCAGGCAAATATATAGTTTCTAGAGGTTGTGATTGGGTCCAATGGATGTCCTGTTGTTTATTTTTTATTTATCTCCCTATGTCATGTGGACAATATAAATAGGCTAAAAATATTGACCTGGTTTAATATAATTTTCGTAATATAATCAAACTCTATTGTCAAAGCGTCTAACATGTGCTTGTTCCATGTCAGTTAATAGATTCAATAAAATGTAAGCGAGAAGTCATTTCTGATTGTAAGCCTGTAAGGGCAAAACTTGAGATTGTCTACTTTTTTTTTTTTTTTTTTTTTTTTTTTTTTTTTTTTTAATAATACTTTTTCATTTTTTCTTCAGTTGCTTAGCCGGAAACCAGTTAGTTAAAATAAATGATAAAAGAAAATTATTATTATTATTATTATTATTTTGAGAGATCGCATTGTGTGGGTTATTGGCAAGTTATTAATGTTATTTTTGCACAATGGTAATTGCACAACTTTGCTATGAACATTACTTATTCCACAATTTTTTTTTTTTTAATTATAAAAATATACTTTCACATGAACCAACAACTAAAGTCACTTTTATTTTTCACCACTAAAATCAAAAAGAAGTTTTGATTTAAAAGATAACCATCTCTTCATCACTCTTTCTGTTTTCCTCCCACCTTTCAACATTTAAGATTGTTCCTCTCTCTCTCTCTCTCTCTATATATATATATATATTGTATCTTTTTATGTCTATAAGTTTAAGCTCATCATAGTCTATTTTTGATTTTTTTTTTTTTAAAGTAAATTTATCATATTTTGTAACTCAAATTTTGTCATCTTACCTTTTAACTATTTAATGATAACTTTTTTGGTAATTAAATGATTAAACCATCATATCATATTTTGTTTTTATATTAGTATAAATTACATTTTATACTATGTAATAAAAGTTTGTCTTAGCAAGGTATAGATTACATTATTAGCTTTATTAATGCCAGTCAGATTCAAGATTTTTCAAAATTGACTAACTTGGTCTCTAAATTAGTAAATCCAATTTGAATCCTAATCTGTTACTCATTTTCTCCTTTCTCACAATAATTAGGGACCAAGTTGGTAAGTTTTGAAAAATCTTGAACCTGACTGGCCTTAACTAAAATTGTCCAAAGCAGCTAAATTTTATTTAAATATTAATATTTTGAATTAAATTACCTTTTTGGTAAATGCCATCCTGAGGTATTGGCCATTTTTTTTTCTCATTTTTCATTTTTTCATCAGTTGCTTAGCCGGAAACCAGTTAGTTAAAATAAATGATAAAAGGAAATTATTATTATTATTATTATTATTTTGAGAGATCGCATTGTGTGGGCTATTGGCAAGTTATTAATGTTATTTTTGCACAATGGTAATCACAAAACTTTGCTATGAACATAACTTATTCCAAATTTTTTTTTTTATAAATATACTTTCACATGAACCAACAACTAATGTCACTTTTATTTTTCACCACTAAAATCAATAAGAAGTTTTGATTTAAAAGATAACCATCTCTTCATGATCACTCTTTTTGTTTTCCTCCCACCTTTCAATATTTAAGATTGTTCCTCTCTCTCTCTCTCTCTCTCTCTCTCTCTCTCTGTCTGTGTGTAAAGTTGTAATTTACAACTAGTTTATGTTGGCTTTAATTCCGTGCCAAGTTTGATTGTAATTTTGTTCAATTTTATGTACCCTATATTTTATGTGGGTTTTATTTGTAAGGGTTGTGTGTGATAGAGAGAGAGAGTGTGAAGACTAAAGGCAATTGAAGACTGAAGTAGGTTTCGAGGTAGCTCATGAGTAAGCTTCCCACGAAGTGAAGCATGTGCTTCGCACATGACTAGAATGCGAAGAGCCAGGACAGGATGGAGACAGCTGGTTTTCGCAAGTGTCTCGCGGCTAAGGCCTTCCCGCAAGATACCCGCGAAACATTCTATTTTGCTGAACTGTCATATCTGATACACATTTTTTTTACCCACACTATATATACCCTCATTACCCACGGATGTTGAGTAGTGCTTCTGAGAGAAAACCCTAACCACAAACCTTGAGAGTTAGAGATTGTTATGCCCACATTTCTCTACACAATCCATTGTGGTTTTTCCTCAACTCCTACCTCTCCATTTCCATATCCTTGAGAGGTTGATAGCCCAAACACTTATCACACCCATTCTAAGTGTCAAGTGAGGTTTTGGTGCTATTGGAAAGCATTGGAAGAAGTCAAGCTTTGGCGGGTGCAATTGGGCATATTGCGGGGTCCAGAGAGATAGACAAGACATGATTTCGAGAAGTTTTGTTGGAGTAGGAGCTTGGAGGGCTTAGGTGTATTGGGTAGATTAGGCTTGGAGAGTCTCTTGTTATTCGTGTATCCCAACTAATTGTTTAGTGGATCGATTTATCGCTTGGAGGGCGGCAGAGAGGTTTTACGCCAAGTACTTCAGTTTCCTCTTCGATAACACATCAGCATGTTATCTTGTGTTTGCATTCTTCTTCTCTACTCTTTTAGCTTTCATTTTACTGCTATGTTTTATTGATTATGACTTAGAGTAGTTATATTATTTATCTGCTCGCATTTACTCTATTCTGCACTTAATATAAGTTAGACTAATATTAATCGAGCCATAATTTTTGATTTGGGGATCTGAACTGCTCTTGTGTTTTTAACACATCTCTCTCTCTCTCTCTCTCTCTCTCTCTCTCTCTCTCTCTCTCTCTCTCTCTCTCTCTCTCTCTCTCTCTCTCTCTCTCTCTCTCTCTCTCTCTCTCTCTCTTATTTTTATAAGTTTAAGCTCATCATAGTCTCTTTTTGATTTTTTTTTAAAAGTAAATTTTTATCATATTTTGTACCTCAAATTTTGTCATCTTACCTTTTAACTATTTAATGATAACTTTTTTGGTAATTAAAATATTAAAACATCCCTATCAAAAAAGAAAAAGAAAAAAAGAAGAAGAAAGAATAACCATCATATCATATTTTGTTTTTATATTAGTATAAATTACATTTTATACTATGTAATAAAAGTTTGTCTTAACAGGTATGGGAGGAACAAATCTTTCCCTAATCAGGTATTGTCCGCTATGGGATGGGCAGAGTCAACCCTTACTCCCACCTACACGAATTTGCTCAATCCCACATTGGGGAGAGATGCCTCCCACCCTTGCCTTATAAGCACTACGGTACACCCTTCCTTCGGCCAAGTGCTTGTAAGGCAAGGGTGGGAGGTGTCTCTCCCCGATGTGGGATTGAGCAAATCCGTACAGGTGGGAGCAAGGGTTGACCCTGCCCATCCCAATGCGGACAATACCTGATTAGGGAAAGATTTGTTCCTCCAGGGTATAGATTACATTATTAAATTTATTAATGCCATTCAGATTCAAGATTTTCAAAATTGACTAACTTGGTCTCTAAATTGGTAAATCCAACTTGGACCCTAATTAGTGAGTCATTTTCCCCTTTCTCACAATAATTAGGGACCAAGTTGGTAATTTTTGAAAAATCTTGAACTTGACTGGCAATAACTAAAACTATCCAAAGCAGCTAAATTTTATATAAATAATAATATTTTAAATTAAATTACCTTTTTGGTAAATGCCATCCTGAGGTATTGGCCACTTCTTTCAAAATAGCTCTCCATTTCTGCACCTTCTCTATGTTCTCCTTGAAACGTAGTTCATGTTCATCAAAAGCTTGTTTGAAAGTTCCTATCTGCTTTCGTACATCAGATGGGTCCACACAATAAAAAATAGGTAAAACTGTCATTCCTGTCTTGGTTATGCATCCAATAATCTCTTCAAGTTCCTCTAGGCACCACGTTGAAGATGCATAATTTTTTGAGAGAATGACAATACCAACCCTCGATTCTTTTATTGCTTTCATGAGTGTAGGTGAAATTGATTCTCCTCTTTCAAGTTTTTCATCATCTATAAAGGTGTAAATGCCCTTTTGATCCAACGCAGTATATAAATGGCTCGTAAAACTATTCCGGGTGTCCTCACCTCTAAAATTGAGGAATACTTCGTATGTCAATCGATGGGTGGAAGAGGAAGATGATGAGGCTCTTTCGTTGTTCATGGAAGCCATTGAAAATATCCTGATAAATTTTCAATCACAATTTAGATAAAAGCTACACTCAATTAAAACTGAAGATCAAATTATAAGGAAAATAAATTAGGAAATAGGAAAAGAAAGAAATAAAAGATATGGAAGCACGAAACAGAAGTGAGAACTTGCAGATTTGGTGAATTACAATGAGGATTATAAAGCTGTAAAATCTCTCGAAACAATGCGATCGAGTGGATATCTGATGCTAGAAAAAGTTTATACTAGAAGAAATTGGAGAAAGAGAAACTTCCTGTTTCCAGTTGTAATGCCCTATCTTTTATTCTTTTTGACTAACTTAACTTCTTTTCATATTGCTTTCATTCTATCTGTTCAGAATTCAGATGCCATTATGATGTGATATGCATAAATGCTGAAGAAGGGGTACAAGCAGCGCATGATTTCTTCATTTTTTCTGATATGCCATTATGATGTGATTAACCTAGGCAAGGACCATATAAGAATATCATACCTTAATTATCAATTTTAGGAAACTTTTTATAAAAAATTGAAAAAGGCTGTAATAAAAAAAGAGCATTGATTTGTTACAAACTAAATTGTAATAACTCCTGCAAAATGCACACATGCCAAGTGGCCATTTGGTAAAAAATTCAATCTTGTCAAGGAAGTTTTCATTTAAATATAAGATTGAACATGTGTCTATTTAAGTCATTGACATGTATGCATTTTTGCAGAAGTTGCTGCAACTTAGTTTGCAGCAAATCATTTTCCATAAAAAAATGAGTTATTTTTTTTTTTTTGAGAATAGAATGAGTTACTTTTAAGTTTCTATAAAAAGTTTTCTAGAGTAAAACCCGAGTTCTACTTATATTGCTTTGTTCTATCTCTTTGGATACCAAATGTAATGTGAACAGCATAAATGCTTCACTGGAAACTTACACATCCACTAGGATTATGTTTGGTACGTAATTCTACTTTGGGAATGTATTCCGTTGAGAGAAAAAATTATTGATTTGTGGTTGAGAACCCTTTCTCTATTAGTAACTTCCTCATTTTAATTTATATACCAAAAAAAAAAAAAAAGTATTATTTCTTACTATATAACCAACCACTCCATAATGCAAGGAATTAATTTTTCCTAATATATAAGAGCATCTCCAATAAATAAGGCATTTTCTCACGCAAATTGTAAGGAATTAACCATATAAGAGCATCTTCTTCTTCCCAGAAAAAAACCATATTAAGAGCATCTCCATTAGATTAGGTATCAATTAAAGCTGAAGGAAAAAAAAAAATTAAATGGAAAATAGAGTAAGAAAGATGAAAAAACGATTTGATTTGGATTTTTTTTTTTTTTTTTTTTTTTTTTTAATTTCAAGAAGGAAGTGAAATGAGAGAAACAAATGACATAAATGCGTGCAAGAAGAATTGCAGCAATTGGTTGATGTAAAGCTCTAAAACCTCTTGAAACAATGCTCAAGCGTACAGTTCTAATAGAAGAATTTCTTCTTTTGTAGTATTTGTTATTGTACTTACTCTCACCTTTGTATGAGGAAAACGATTCCAACCTTTTATTTTTTTTATTTTTTTATTCCAACCTTTTCTTTTATCCTTACTACCACAGTCTTCTTAATGCATTTACTCTTGACTTTTCTTTTTTGGTTTCTTTAGGCGTGGTACATGGGATGCAAGTAATGTACTCCCCCACTAAGAAAAGAAAAGAGACAAAAGA
This sequence comes from Quercus lobata, assembly GCF_001633185.2. Lineage (NCBI taxonomy): Eukaryota > Viridiplantae > Streptophyta > Magnoliopsida > Fagales > Fagaceae > Quercus > Quercus lobata. Next base: position 3,880,129 of record NC_044912.1, on the reverse strand, counting down.
GTAAGTTCCTGGTAACTAATCTAAAGTTTTGTTTACACTTTGTTTTTCTTTTTTTATCCACTTTTTTACTTGCTTTAGTCTAGAGGAAACTTTTTTATTTTTTGGGATAAGTACTTTGAGAAGTGCAACGTCCACATGCAACTTTTTCACAATAAATTTTAGGTGGCAAGTTGTTACGGGTTTTTAATCTAAATCCATCATTGAATTTTTTTTTTTTTTTTTTTTTTCCAACTAGTAACGGCAAGTAACAACTTGTCACCTAGAATTTGTTATAAAAATATTGTAAAACATTGGTGGAAATTTGATTGGAAATTTGATGACAATTACTCCTACACATTCTACGTGGTGGAAATGAAGAGAAAGGGAAACTTCAAGGTGGCTAGCTATAAAGTCCTATTTATTTATATTATTTTTGACAAACTACAAAGCTCTATTCATTTTGCTTTCTTTCTATCTATTCAAAATCCATATGCCATCATATGTGACATAGATAAATGCTTTGGTGGAGTCTGGAAACTTTACTACTAATAATACATCCACTAATTACTTTAGTATAAGCAGTGTGTGAAGTTGCTAAAGAAAGGACATAAGCAGTGCATAATTATTTTAATTTTCTTTTATCCAAATGATGCACTTTAAATCATTTAAGAAAACAATCTTTTCATAAACAATATATTAAGGCCAAATTGAAAAATAAGGGACTAATGCTTTAAGCGAACTTGCTCTTTCATTTCTATTTAAAATTAATTTCTTGCCTTATATGTGTTTGTGCACGCATATTCTTGTAACACACGTGTTCTTTATTCATCATATTTTTTTTCTAATTTTGTGTGAAGTGGTTAGCAAAGTTTAAGAAATATCAACAACCTACTAACTTGATTATAAGTGATTGTATCTTATACTTACTATTCTTGCTCCTGTTTCTACTACAAATATAACACGAACATTATCAATAATAAATTTTGTTAGAAGTATATGGTTAAATTATTAAATATTATATCATTTCCTTATAATTTAAACTTTTCATTTCTTTGAGTGAAAGTATTAAATAAAAGAGATGGACATGTGTGAAAAGTGAAAACTTACAAATATGAGAAATGAATTTGCAGCAGTGATTGTAAAGCTCACTATTCTAAGAGATAACGGGCCTATCACTATCTCTTAGAAAGTAGAAATAACACATAATTCAATTCCTATTATATAATTTATTGTTTAATAAATGAATGATCATCATTCTTTCTTTTATTTGCGAGTTTGTGAGAGAGAGGAGGGAGGCATTACTAAAACTAATGTCACCACAAAATTCACAACAATCTTACAATTACGCTCAATTTGCCAACTACCTTGCACATGGGCCTTTCCTCAAAAAAAAAACCTTGCACATGGGCCATTTAAAAAAAAATAATTAATTAATAGTGATAGGCCCAAGTGAAGGGTAGTAGTGAAATTGGGTATTGTAAATTCTTATGAATTTTGTGGTGATCCGAGCATTGTTTTCAGTGCAGTCTACATTTTTTTCTTTTTCTTTTTGTTTATTTTTTTTAACAAAGTGGATGTGGAAGACTCCCTCTCTTTCCAGGGGCGAAAATGGCCAACTGGCCTTAAAATCATAACTATCTAGTTAGTAGGCGCTGTTTAGAAACATATTTTGTTTATAGCATCTCGAGTCTTAAAGAGTCGATTTTGGGCTTCAAAATCGACTCTTTGAGGCTCGATTTGTATGTTTAGACCAGTTCTGATCACTTTGTCCACATGGATGTCCACCTGGAAATCGAGTCTCTAATACTCGATTTCAAACCCAAAATTTTTTAAAAAAAAACTCTAAGTCACTACGCAGATCAGATCAGATCAGAGGGAGAGAAAGAGAAACACACAGTCAGATCAGATCAGAGGGAGAGAAACAGAGAACCTCACCGGCGCGTCCTGGGGCTTGCGCTGGCCAGCGTCGCGCGCGAGCCCCTGGCACGCGACCCAGGCTCGCGCGCGAGCCCCTGGCCGCGCTCGACGCTGGCCGGCGCGAGCCCCAAGCCGCTTGGGTCGCTGGTCAGTTTTTGGTCATGCCACGCGCGCTTGGGTCACCGATCTCGATCTTCTCTCCCTCTCTGTTTCTGGTTTTCTTTTCTTTTTTCTTTTTTCTTTTCTCTGGGTTTTTCCTCTGATGCTCTGGTGTTTGGTTTGGTCTGAGTGATGTATATAGGGCTTAGAAATCGAGTCTTAGAGACTCGATTTCCATGTAAATGCCATGTGGCATTTCTGCCACATCAGAGTTAGTCCAAGCTACAAATCGAGCCTTAAAGACTCGATTTTGAAGACCAAAATCGACCCTTTAAGACTCAAGATGCTATAAACAAAATATGTTTCTAAACAACGCCTACTAACTAGATAGTTACGATTTTAAGGCCAGTTGGCCATTTTCGCCCTTTCCAGGAATCTCAAACTGAAAATTATTTAACTCCCGTTATTATGATTATTACTTTTGCAGAAATTTAATTAACTAACGTTAAATAAATACAAAAGCATCCTCTGTGTTTTTAATGATTTCTTTAAGCATCAATCCTCTTGATCCTATATACAGGTAACTTTTCACAAAACAGTATTAAGAGAAGAACGTTTGTAATTTAACAATCGCAGTGGGTATGAGACGAGAATTTCAAATACTAATACTATAAAACAAAAGTGAAACACAAAACCCAGGATAATATCTTTGTCATCATCCAAATATAAATTGAATCGCAAACTAAATATCAATTCAAAATAATAAAAACCAAAGAATTCACACAAAGCATTGAATAAGAGAAAAGATAGGACCTTGAGTATGCGGATCACGTTGTCAAGATCGAGGAGACAAATAAGCTTGAACAATTGGTGGTACAAAACTTTCCGTGAGCTCCGTTTGAGAAGAGAAGAAATAGTGAGACAAAAATTGAAGAGGAAAACTACTAGTATTAGAATGTGTTTGGATTGTGCGTTTACGTTTTCTATTTCACGTTTCCTTCTTTTTTTTTTCAGCGCATGAACAGTAAAATCATATGGATTTACTGTGCAGAGACAATTATCATTGTTCACGCAATGTAGTAGCACTGTTCATGTATTTAAAAATATTAAAAATAGGTCCCACAGTACTATTTACACATTTAAAAATTATTTTACTACAGTGTTTTCAGTTTTTAGTTTTCAGTTTTTAGTTTCAACAAAAATAAATTGTATCCAAACTAACTCTTAGTCATAGCAACTTATCTTTTACTAAGTTGCTATGACTAAGTAATAGCAACTTAGTCATGGCAACTTATCTTTTACTAAGTCGCTATGAATTAGTCATAAGTTGCTATGACTAAGTAATAGCAACTTATCTTTTACTAAGTTGCTATTGCTTAGCAAATCCGTTTGGATACAACTTATTTTTGCTAAAACTGAAAACACTGTAGCAAAATAATTTTTAAATGTGTGAATAGTACCGTGGGACCCATTTTTAATATTTTTAAATGCATGAACAGTGCTGCTACAATGTGTGAACAGTGATAATTGTCTCCTGCACAGTAAATCAATATGATTTTACTGTTCATGCGCTAAAAAAAAAAAGAAAAAAAAAGAAACGTGAAATAGAAAACGTAGACGCACAATCCAAACACATACTAAGTAATATTACTTAGTTGCTAAGTAATAGCGACTTAGTAAAAGATAAGTTGCTATGACTAAGTTGCTATTAGTCATAGCAACTTATCTTTTGGATCCTATAAATAATAATAATAATAATAATAATATAACACTTTAAGAAATAATTCATTGACTATTATTCAAAGCAATTATGTGACTACGTGACAGTGATTAAATTAAAAAAAAAAGTCACTCGTTGGGATAATGGTGATTTGTTTAATGCTATATACAGGCTAGCTCAAGCTATTTGGGGCCAAAGGTGATATTTTTAAAGGAATTATATATATATATATATATTTAGTATTTAAATGTCAATTAAATATTAATAATTTTTTATTTAAAATTTATTTTTCTTAATATTTTGATGTTCTTACTGAGAATTTTTATATTACAATCTATTTGAACATCATTATAATTATTTTTTATCCTCATTTTCATGTTATATCTGATAGTTTTTAGACCCCTTAAGAACACAATTGGATTAACCTAGGTAATTAGCCAAGTTGTTACTTAGTCCAATTTAACAAATCTAAGTTATCACAATCACAACAATCATATCATACATAACAGCAGAAAGATAAATGACATAAAGATATGATCACCCAAGAAACCAAACCGGTAAAAACCTAGGGAGGATTTAACCTAGCTATCCTCAAGGTAAATCTGAATCCACTATCTTGAAAGAATCAAAGTTCGTACAATAAGATTTACAAGCCCCCACGCTCGACTTCTTATTGCTATCTATCAGTAGAACTTACTGACACAACCACGTGCAAGCTTTGAATTCACGGACTTCTTCTTTCTTGGATTCACCACCAGATACAAGCATACCTGCTTGTATTTCTTTAAACTCCAATGGCAGCAACTAAATTGATCATCAAGGTGTAGATAATATCTCATCATTGAAAACCCTAAGTTTGTGTAAAGGAAAGCTCCTCTAGATCTCACAAGAGATTTACACAAATAACAATATGAGCAACAATACAACTCTCAAGCAACCAAGACTTTAGAGAGGTTTGTGTACAAAACCCTAAAACCAAAAGAGGCACAAGAGGCACTCTAATCTCTCTCTTTTCAGTCTCAAAAATGTGGCTTAGGGTTTCCTTTATATAGTGGAAGAAGTAGATCTGAAACTCTAATCCTTAATGGGCTTAAGCTGCTGTTTGGGTCGACTTAAAATTTTGCAGATATGATTTTCGGTTAATCGAGTCTGTTCTTCGATCGATCGAACCAGGCAAAATATGAAGTCTTCTTCCTACAGCTTGTATGTTCTTGAATCACCTTGAGCATTGTCTAATAAAACCTATAGACTCTAAGATCTATATCTAGACAAGTTTGTGTTCACGATTTGCCAATTGTTCTAAACATTTAGAACCTAACAATATCGTTTCATTTTATTCTAACAATTTTTTTATATAAATTTCTTGTTTACTTGTGAGATTCGTGAACTAAATATTTTGTTTTAACTTGTTTATTGCTAGTAAAAAATTTATAAATAATGTTAGAGATACAAACTTTTTTACAAATTTTTTTATAAATTGCTGATATAGTGAATTATTATTGATAAATGAAAAAGTAATGTAATAATGGGTCTAAATGAAAACTTATAAGAACAGTTTTTAAAAATGCTGTAAAATAATTTGTAGTTGTAGCATTACTTAAAATTTATTTAGAGATCTTTTTCTAAATTCAATTAATTGTTTTCTAATTATGTTGGTCCTAAAAAATTTTTGGGTGATCACAAATATTTTTTAAAGATAAAAAAATCATAATATTTTTAAAATTTATATATGGTAATTACTTTTTTCCAGGTTGGACAAGAAAATAAGTATTATTCAGAGAAGCTGAAAAAGTAAAAAATTAATTTTTTTTTAAATGACACAATATGATTTTAATATGAGAGAGAGAGAGAGAGGATATGTGATTAGCTAGAAATTAATTTACAACTGCCTAAACTGATCTACTTAACTAACCAAATGTCAAACTAGCCATTGTTGCTCTAGCTAATAGAACCAACTGAATTTACAAATAACATGGATCCAATGACCCATTGACATAGTATCAAATTAATGAAAGTGTGTTGCTTGCTCTTCTTTAATGGCAAAACAATGTCGACTTGTCGTGCCATTAAATTACAAAATGGTGCTGTTTAACGTAAAGAGTCGTTAAATTCAAAAATAGGAAGTGGGCTTTTCGTGTTTTAAAGAAAGCATAATCATAAACAATTAGGACTATTCTACTAATAAATTTATGAATGGGCATTTTTAGCATTGGAATCAAAGAGATTGAATCAACAAATCAATTGTTTAAACAAAGTAGGCATGAAAGTGAGAAAAATTTTTCAACTATGTAAAACGAAATGAAAGATAATTATGAGAGATTAAAATGACAGTGTAACTGTTTATCGTAATCAACATATATAATAAGGAATTTCTCTCTAAACAACAAATGTAATTTTAAAATTCTATAGATTTCTATTTCTTTCTAAATTCTTTTTAATGTATGTTTTGTTTGTATATATTACACAAGGCCGGTTGAATGGTAGAACAAGAGATGCGGTCGCCTAACGCCCCAAGTAAAAAAAAGGCTCCCAAATTTTAACCAATAGGGTTATTTATAATCAATAAATAAAATAATATTTTTTTTACCAGATGAAAAATAAATAAAAAAGAGAGAAAAATGCAATGTCTACAATATTTTTCACAATACTTTTACAATTAATGCTAAGTAGTAGGTTGTTATAGCTTGTTATTGATGGAAAAAAAAAATAAGTATAGTTATATTTTCAAATAGAAAACAAAAGCAACTTAAAACCTATGATTTGTTGTAAAAAATATTGTGAATGTTGCACTTCTAAAAAAAAAATAGAATAATAATAAGAGTTCAATATTTAGCAAATTTTTACTAGTTCTCATCTAAGTCTACCACTAACACCACTCTTTTACTTATCACTATTAATCTGCCACATCAACAAGTATGAAAAATTTTGTCAAATTTTTTCTGTCTATAAAATTTCTAAAGAAAGAAAAAAATTATGTAGTTCATGTTAATTAGTAGTTATTTTGCAGACGACTAGGACATTTTGCAAAAAATTGCCCAAAAAAGGAGAAAGTAGCAAAGCTTCTTGAACAAGCCCAGATCCATGTAGATGACACTCCTTTCTCGGATGTAGAATCACTCTTTTCATTGGATGATGACTACTCTCCTCAAGCTTTGGTAGTTATGGTGTTTGGTATATAAGTGCATCACCAATAGATTAGACATTTTCTTATCCAAATGGTAAGGAATTAACCATATAAGAGCAAAGATTAGCTATCAATTAAAACTGAAGAAAATAAATGAAAGGAAAATTAATTAAGGAATAAGAAAAAAATCGATTTGATGTGGTTTTTTTTTTTTTTTTTTCAAAAAGGGAATAAATTGGTAAAAGGAGAGACAAAAGATATGGATGCGTACAAGAAGAGTAAGAACTTACAGATATGGAGAATTGCAGCAATTGGTTGTTGTAAAGTAAAGCTCTAAAACCTCTTGAAACGACGCTCTTGGATAATTATTATAAAAGAAGAATTTTTTATTTTGTAGTATTTGTTATTGTGCTTAGGCAATGCTCTCACCTTTGTATGAGGAAAAAACGATTCCAATGTCTTCTTTTATCCTTACTACCACTGACTATTAAATGCATTCACTCTTGACTTTGCATTTTTGATTTCTTTAGGTGTGGGATGAACCTTAATTTACTCCTCCACTAAGAAAATAAAAGAGAAGAATGAGTAAGTTCCTAGTAACTAGTATAAAGTTTTGTTTACACTTTATTTTGCTTTTTTATCCACTTTTTTACTTGCTTTAGTCTAGAGGAAACTTTTTTTTTTTTTTCAGGATAAGTACTTTAGTGGAAATTTGATGACAATTACTTCTACACATTCTGCGATGTTGAAAAGAAAAAAAAGATTAACTTTATGGTGGCCAGCTACCAAGTCAAAATTTTAAACTTATATATTGAGACTTGTGAAGGCGATATTTTAACAATGAAATTGTTGAACAATTTTAGATTCTTCTCATAATCCTTATGCGATTCTATGCCTTACAATAAGTTTACTAATAAGTTGGTCACTTTGGTTTGGTGGAGCAACCATTAAAAACTATTACACAACCCTTTACTACTTAGCTCATTGTTACTATCAATCACACAAGAACAATGCTTGATGGAATTAACTTTGAAGTCCTGCAATTGAAACAGTTGATTCTATTATTGAGTGCTAATTAATCTTAATTAACTCCTAGAGCTTGACTTTTCTTCTTTTAGTGTACAGTGGTCGTTTTTCAGAGGGAAATACTAATTTGCATCTTATAGCGTGGAAGGCTTGTTAGTGTATTTTGCCATAACGGTCCATCATTAGAAAAGAGTGATACAAAATTTTCTTTTGAGACTGCTCCTATCATATTTTGGAGTCATTAAATTATTTTGCAACGTATGTTTGTATACTAAGGTTATATCTTTTTTTTTTTTTTTTGAGAAACTACTAAGGTTATATCTAATAGTATGTTTTTAAGGACCATAGGCTTTAAATAAAAAATCTGGGGAATGGGGACAATAGGTGTAGTAGCTTCATGGTTATCGATCTGCTAAGTATGTTGATATTGCTTTCTTCCATTTAGACGTTTTCAAATAGAAGAAATATGAGGACATAATTTGTCACGTTTTCAAATAGAGGAAATATGAGACAGACATTATCATGTGAATATCAAGTAACATGTTAATGTTAGAAAACCTATAAAAATATAGTGCATTTATTTACTAATTTTTTTAAATATCTGAATAAGTTGCATTGTATTTTTTTCATAGTCAAAATTCCACATATAATTCTCAGTAAATATTTTTAATAATTCGATAAGCCTCAAGGTGACAATGCCCTTTTGAGTTTTGATCCATGCCATTTTTAATTTTTTCCCTCATCTCTAAAGGTGACAATACTCTTTCGTTTTAAAGCAGCATATAGATGATTCGTAAAACTATCGCGGGTATCCTCATCTCTAAAACCATGAAAGACATCGTAGTTCCATTGTGGTGTTGAAGAAGAAAATGATAATGAAGATACGGCTTTTTGAGTAGTAAGCCATTAGAAATATTTTTGACAAATCTAGATCTACAATCAAGATTATATATACACACACATTCAACTAAAATTGAAAGAAAAATTAGAGAAGAAGAGAATGATTTGACGTGGATTTTTCATTTCAAGGAGGGAGTGAAAGATAATTATGAAAGACTAAAATAATAGCTTGTCCGTTTGTCGTCATCAACATATATAATAAGGAATTTCTCTCTAAATAGCAAATGTAATTTTAAAATTTTACAGATTTCTATTTCTTTCTAAATTCTTTTTAATGTATGTTTTGTATGTATATATTAAAGTTATATTTATTTTTTGAATCATATTTTAAAGTTATGTTAAATTTTCTATAATAACTTTTTTTGGGGGCATAAAATTTCCTATATATCTTAAGATTTCTAATAGAAGTTTCTCAAAAAAGAAAAAAGAAAAAAAAAAAAAAAAAAAAATTTCTAATAGCAAGTTTTTAGGGGCAATAGGCTTTAAAAAAAAAAAAAAAAAAGTCGTGGGACAATAAATTTAGCTTCATACTTATCCGTTGTAAAGTTTCTTAATATCGCTTTCTTCAATTTAGATGTTGTCGTCAAGGTTTTCAGACCCGAACCATTCATTGAACTGTTAAAGGGAGAGGTTCAAGGGTTTTAAGGGCGAACCGAGGTAGAACCGAGATCGAATTGTGATGACGTCATAATTAATTAAAGCCTAAATATAGATATTAAATTTATAAAACTAGCAAAATTGACAATATATCTATATATGTGAGGGAAATTTAATGATTTTCAATCATATATTTAATAATTAAATAAGAAAGTTAATAAAATAAAATAATAACCATGAAAACATTAAAGTTGAATATCTTTGAAGGATTTTAATTATAATTTTTTTTATTCCTTGTAAGAGATGGATAATTTAATTAAGTAGAATAAAACTGTTAAAAAAAAAAAATTGCTAAGGGGTTGGACCGCACGGTTCTCACCGGTTCATACGGTCTAACCCCGGTTTTAGCGGTTCACGAAATTAACAAAAAGTCTAGTTCTTTATGCTTAAAAAACCAGTTTTCATCCCAGTTCCCGATTTTCATGGTCCAACCTCCCGGTCCAGTCCGATTCTGAAAACTATGTTTGTTGTATCGTGGAGGGCATAAATACTCTAGTGGAAAACTTTTTATTTATTTATTTATAAATACCACGTTTAGTGTAAAGTTGAAAAGCTTAGTGGAAAATTATGCCATGGAGCAAGGTAAATTGTATGGGCTTTTAGTGCTATTTTTTATTATTGTGTTGACCTTGCATTGACCCATTTTTCAGTAAGATTATCTAATGGGATAAAACTATTTTCAAACATGTGAGAGAGTGAGACACGAGATTAGGTAAGGGAAATAAACACAAGATTTTGATTCCTAACACATACCAATCTTCAAACCCCCCATCAAGTCCGAATCACAAAATCTATGGACCCACTACACCCAACTCATAGTTTTAGAGGAATCAGGGGTGTTTGGTAGAGTAGTTTGAGTAACGTTATTTGTAGTTTTTGAAATATGTGTGGGTGAAAAAGTGTGTAAAAATATGTGTAATCTTGTTTAAAACGTGAAAATGTGAAAATATATACAATATGTGTAATGTTCTTCCACATGTACTTAAAAATGAGTTTATTTGGCAAAAGTCTAGTTTTAGACGAGACTTTATATCTAAGACCTCAAGTATCGTGAAAAAAAAAAAAAAAAAAAAAGAAAACCGTTCCCAACTTTATGGGCCGAATTCTCCTTTTTCTTTTTCTTTTTTGTAATAATCATATGGGCTATGTAACCCAACCTTATGGGCCTGACGATAAATCTAATATAAGTTGAAACAGGCCAGTTTTGGAATTTAGATTCATGGTTCATCAATAGTTTAATCTCTTAAAAAAAATTGTATCTTTAATTTATTTTCTGAATAAGATATTTCCTTAAGAATATTTTTTCATTAAATTTAAATCAAAATTTATTCCTCTCTTTCAAATTGGTTAATTTGTTATAAAATAATTGATGGATTATATTACAAAAAATAATTAATCCATTTCTATGTAAAATGGTTGATAACTTTTTTTTTTTTTTTTTGAAGACAATAACTATCCCTTATTAGGTGTAACAAGTTTGGTATTTATATATGGACTACTATATATCATGTAGATAAAAACCTTTATCATAGATAGATAGAGATATATATATATATATATATATATATTTTGCCACAAATTTAAATCATGCAAACTTAATAATTTTATATTATTTGTTAGCATCTTTTTTGCTTCTTCTTCTTCTTCTCCTCAAAAATATTATGTATCAATTTTAATGGATGCCAACAATATTGATCTTTCCAATTCCCCCCATCCCCAAAACTCCTATAATGCGAACATTGTTAAACTCTATGGCCAAATATGTCTCCAATTCCTTCACTCGAGATTCTATCCCTACAAGGTCTTCGATATCTTCTAACAATGCATAACTCAATTTATGTCATAACTCTCCCACAATGTTTTGGATAAATTTTGACCCAAACCTGCAATAGAGAGATATCTGGTGAGTTTAAGAAAGAAATTTAAAGTTCTATTGTATTGGGTAAAACAGGAAAAATGTAAATAATTTTGCTTAAGACATAATTGAAAGAAATATGAAAATATTAATTAATTGGATCAAGTGAAAATGAAAGAACCATGAACGTGTATGTAGGTATGCCAGAGGATCAAAACAAGAATAATGATAGGAAGTAAATTTTTTTGAACATTTAAAAGTAAAAAAATATTTTCAGATTGTATTAACTATCTTGTAAATGCCACTCTTTAAGATTGGCCACTTCTTTCAGAGCAGTTCTTCAGGTTTGCACCTTCTCTATGTGATCCTTGAAATTCTCTCATGTGTAGCAAAGGTTTGGGCAAAACTTCCAATTTGTTTCTGCACATTAGATGGACCCACATCATAAAAAATTGGCAAAACTGTTATTCCTATCTCTTTCATGCATTGAATGATTTTTGCAAGTTCATCCAAGCACCATGTAGAAGATGCATAATTTTTTGAGAGAATGAAAATTGCAAACTAGGATTCTTCTATTACTTTCAAGAGATTTGGTGAAATGGACGTACGCTTCTCAAGTTTTTCCTCATCTCTACATGTGACAATGCCCATCTATTTCAAGGCAGCATATAGATGGTCTATAAAACCATAGTGAGCATCCTCACCTCTAAAACTAAGAAATATATCATATTTCCATCATGGTGTTAAAGAAGAAGATGATGATGAAAATGAAGCTTTTTCAGTGTTTATGGAAGCCATCGAAAAAATACTAGATAACATGTAAAAATGCTAAGTGGCAGGTTATTATAGATTATTATTAGTGGTCAAAAAAGAAATTTCAGTAGTTGCTTCAAATTAGAATTAGTAACAACTTAACACTTACTTCTTGTGAAAAAGTTGTGAATGGTAGTATTTCTCAACAAAAAGAAAAAGAACAATACACAAAAAATTTCACAACATTTTTTACAGCTTTGAGTGGACAAACTTTTACTAATTCTTATCTAGGTTAACTACTAACATTACTTTTTTACGTACTACTATTAATCTGCCACATCAACATGTGTGAAAAGTTTTGTCAAATTTTTAGTGTTGATAGACTTTTTCAAAAAAAAAAAAAATGTGGTTCATGTTAATTAGTAATTTTGTATCTAAAATAAGATAAGAAAGTTTAATTAATATTTTAATTTTTTTATTAAAAAAATTCATTTAAATATATAAAATGCTTCAATTCAATTTTCACCTTAGGCCCCAATTGCATTAAGTCACTCCTTATAGAGAAGAGGGAAAAAAATTTGTAATGGATATTTTATTTCAAGGAGAGAAATAAAAGACATGGATGTGTGCAACAAAAGTAAAAAAGTTAGGTATTTGAGAATTCCAGCAATTGGTTCTTGTAAAGCTCAAAAACCTCTCTCAAGGTTTTGGGCATAGGCAATGCTTTCAAATATGATCCTAACTTTTTCTTGTATCCTTACTGCTTCGACTAGTTATTCTTGAATACATTTACTTTTTGTTAGACTGTGAGCTATGTCATTCCACTTTAAAACCAAATGATGATAAGGAAGATACACTTAAATTTTTTATGGCATTCGAAACCATACCTTGCGGGCCTGGTTTTAGAGTGGTTGTGAGGAGTCAAATTGTGGTCCCGCCAACAATCTCTCACTCACAATGACACTCCCATAACTCGAACCCATGATCTTAGCTTTGATACCATTTGTTGGACCGTGATTTAGCCATTCCACCTCAAAACTAACTGATAGTGAGGAAGATACACTCAAATCTTTTATAACATTCGATGTCATGCCCTGCAGGCTTGTTTTTAGAGTGGTTATAGAGAGTTGAATTGTGGTCCTTCTAATAGTCTTGACTTTACTTTTTTGGTTTTTTTAAATGTGTTACATGGGATGAACTTAATAAGTGCAAATTTAGTGCAAAATTAATTATAAATTATTTCATGATTTAAAAAGGACATCAAATTCAATTTTAACAAATGACTGATTAAAAATATATTAGAAAACAAATATATTGTATATTTTTTAATTAAAATTTTGTTAATGCTGATTGGATATTAATTCTATTTTTCATAATATATTTAGTCTTTAATTTTACATATTTTTAATTCTTTAAATTTTTTTGGCTTATGCCTTTTGGCCCCCCTAAGCTAGAATTTTTTTTTTTTTTTTTTTTTTTTTAGGAACCCTAAACTAGAATTCTGATTTCATCCCTAGTATTAAACGATTTTTATTTTATTTTAATATTATTTAACGATCACCACAAGAGGAGAAATTCAGACATAAAACAACAGGAAACACAAAATTTCAATAAACAAATTTTCTCTTTCTCACCCTTTCCCTCTGCATTCTCATCGATCAAATTAAATTAAATTAAATTAATATATATATATATATATATATATATTTATATATATATATATATATATATATATATATATATAGAATTCTGAATTCACGTAATGAAAGCATTGCATAAGAGAAGAGAGAGGACCTTGAGGGTACGGATCAGATGTCAAGAAGAACTTTGTGTATGCTCTGTTTGAGAAAAGAGAAGATAACGGTGACTAACTTTAAATGAAGTGTGGGGTTTTATTCATGTTAGAAAGTTTAGGAAAATTCCAGGAAGTGTTCTGATTGACTCTAAAAATATCAAAATTATAATTTTATTTCCTTTCATTCCTAAAATCTCTAAAAAATTACTAAAATAAAAATCAAAGTAGTGTCCGACTATTAAACGTATATATATTGAGGGTTGTGAAGGCGAAATTTTAACAAATCCAACTGTTGAATAATTTTAGATTCTTTTATGCTTATGCTATTCTATGCTTTACAATAAGTTTACTAATTAGTTAGTCACCTTGGTTTGGTGGAGCAACCATTAAACATACGACACAACCCCTTACTACTTAGCTCGTTGGTAGTTTGGTACTACCAGTTACACAAGAACAATGATGGCAGGAATTAACTCTGAGGTCTTGCCCTAGAAACGGCTAGAAATACTTAAATCTGTAATATTGTATTTCGTAATAAAAAAATATACATGAGTGCCTTTATATAAGAGGCATATGTGTGTAGTACAAGTAAATATGCGTGCAATACATGTAAGAATGTAGTACAAGAATGTGTGCTATACAAGTAATCTAGTTGGGCCTAAAGCCCACAACATTATACACGTTAATAGCCTCCCTCAAACTCAAGGTGAACGCGAGACTAGCTTGAGATTGTCAACCAAATCACGAAGGCGTCCCTTAGGATGTGACTTGGTGAAGATATCTACAATTTGATCTTTGGAGGAGACTGAGAAGTGCTTGAGAGCACCATAGACAAGATGATAACAGATAAAATGACAATCAATCTCGATGTGTTTAGTCTATTCATGGAAGACATCATTGTGAGCAATATAAATGACACTCTGGTTGGCACAATAAAGAGGAGTAGCAGAGGATGTGGACACAACTAAATCATTAAAAAGCCATCATAGCCAAAGGAGCTCAGATGTGGTATTAGTAAGGGCATGCTATTTTGCTTTAGTATTGGAGCAAGCCATAAAGGTTTGCTTCTTATTTTACCAAGAAATCAAAGAAGAACCAAAGAGAAAGCAATAACTCGTAGTGGACCTGCGATCAGTGAGATCTCCTACTCAATTAGCATTAAAGAATGCACGGAGTACAAGAGGAGATTGAGCTGAGTAAAAAAGGCCATGGAAGAGAGTGTCTTTCAAGTATCGAAGAATGTGTAGAACAGCAGCATAGTGTGTTGATTCTGGAGCAGACAGATACTGGCTCACCTGATGAATAGCACAGGAAATGTCTGGACAAGTAATTGTGAGATAAACTAGGCTGCCAACCAATCGCTTGTAAAGAGAGAGATTAGACAATGGTTTCCCTCCCGAGGGTGTCAAATGTGCATTAAGTTCAACTAGAGTGTTAACAGTCTTATTATTAGTGAGTCCAGCTTAAGACAAAAGGTCAGAAGCATACTTGGCTTGAGTAATATAAAGACCATTTGTAGAATGAGTGATTTCGAGACACAAGAAATAGTTGAGATGTCCAAGATCTTTCATTTCAAATTGCTGACTGAGAAAATCCTTGAGTTCTTGAATGCCACTGAGGTCATCACTAGTTATGATCATATCATCCACATATAGGAGAAGCAAATTGGTGCCTTTATTAGTGCGATGAAGGAATAAGGCAGAATCATAAGGATTGGTAGTGTAACCCAAGCGAAAGATGGTGGAGCTGAACTTGGTAAACCAAGCTCATAGAGCTTGTTTAAGTCCATAAAGTGCATGTCGAAGGTGACAAACCTTGTTTAATTCAACAAAGAGACCTGGAAGAGGTCGCATATAGACTTCTCCACTCAGATCCCCATTAAGGAAGGCATTTTTAACATCCATCTGAAGAAGATCCCGTTTACTAGTAGTAGCAACAGCTAAGAGGACATGAACAGATGAGATACGAGCAACTTGAGCAAAGGTCTCTTCATTATCAATCTCATACTTTTGTGTAAAAATTTTTGTAACAAGACAAGCCTTGTAGCTCTCAATGGACCCATCAGAGCGAGTCTTGATTTTTTAGATCCACTTACAACCAACCACAGACTGTCTAGGAGGTAGAGTAACCAGATCCTAGGTATGATTTTTGGTTAATGCATCAAGTTCCTCTTTCATTGCAATCTACCATAAAGGGTCAGTGGAGGTCTCACAATAGGTGTGAGGCTCGTGGAGTATAGCAAGGGCAATGTAACAATGATAGTTAAGTAAATGTGTAGGAATGGATCTTACCCGAGTTGAGTGGCGAGGTGGAATGTCTTGTGGAGGATCTTCAGGCGGAGCAGGAGTAGGGGACTTAGGCTTAAGGTGGGGTAGCTCGTCATCAACCTGTTCATCTTCGACCTGTCTAGGAAAAGCATAAAAAATATTTGAAAGTTGGATAGAGAAGTCCATAAGAGGATCAAAAGTATTTGTAGAAGGAATATGAGGCTCATCTGGAAAGATTTCTAAAACAAAGGAGGCAGTCAGGGAAGAACAAAAGTGAGAGAGTTCAACAAACAAGCAATGTTCCCAAAAGACAACATTATGGGAAACATAAAGACGATGAGAGATAGGATCATAACATTGATACCCTTTTTGAGTTTCTCCATAACCAAGGAAACAATAAAGTCTAGATCTAGGCTCAAGTTTGTTGTGCTCATAAGGCTAAAGAAGAACGAAACAAGCAGATCTAAAGGAGCGAAGGTGATGATAGTCAGGAGGTGACCCAAAAAGGCGCTCATACATAGTCTAATTATGGATGACAGCGCTTGGAATGAAATTAATAGCATGAATAGCAGTTTCACCCCAAAATGGGGTAGGAACTTTGGCAGAATGAAGAAGAGCACGAACAGTGTTAAGAATATGACGAAATTTACTTTCGGCTTGACCATTTTGCTGAGAGGTATCTAGACAAGTTAGATGATGTACAGTGCCATAGGAATGTAACAGAGCTTAAAAAGCATATTGAGTATATTTAAGAGCATTATCAGATCGAAAAGTTTTGATACATTTGGAGAATTGTGTTTCAACAATTTTTGCAAAGTTATTGTATATTGGTAAAATTTCAAAACAAGATTTCATAGGAAAGATCCACCTATAACGAGAATAATCATCAATAAAAACAACAAAATATCGAGATCCACCAATACTAGCAGCAGGAGAAGGTCCCCAAACATCAGAATGAATTAACTCAAAAATACTATTAGAGATAAAATCACTATTATTGAAAGGAAAAGTCGACTGTTTTCCTAATTGGCATGAAGTACAATCAAAATTGTCTTTAGACACAAAACTCAATAGACCCTTAGAAGCTAACTGTTGTACCCAAGAAGATGGTGCATGACCAAGACGAGAATGCCAAAGTACGAAAGAAGGTAAGGAAGAAACTGCAGCAGCTGTAGTAGCAACAGAAATAGATGCAACAGGTGGAAGATGAAGATTATCCACGGGAAACATACGCCCAACTTTAGGACCGATCCCAAGCTCTTGCCTTGTCCTCAGATCCTGTACAATACACCAAGAATAGTAAAAAATAAGGCGATATCCTAGTTTGGCTAATTGTCCCACAAAGAATAAATTATAGGATAGGTCAAGTATATGGAAGACCCCAAGAACAAAGAGGTTGGAGGTTGAAACAAAACCTAGACTATTCCTATGCATGGTGGAACCATCAGCTATATGAATATCAAGAGGATGTGGTGTTGGGTCAAGTTTGGAAAATAAGGACAAGTGAGGTGTCATGTGATTGCAACAGGCAGAATCAAAAAGCCAAGTTTGAGACTTAATGGGTAGAACAGAGAGAGTAGTGGAAAGAGATGCATTACTAGCCATACGAACAACCTGAGCTATGATATCCTGTAGTTCAGTAGGGGAGAAGTTGATAGTGGATCCAGAAGACTGGAACTTAGCTAAAATGGAAGGCATCGGCGGAGTAGGCTCAGTATTAGCAACAATAGCAGTAGATTTGTTACGACGGTAACAAATCTCAATGATGTGGCCAGGACGCTTGCAATAGTTGCAGAACTTTTTGTTGGTCTACTTGCGACGATTGCTAGAGCCAGAGGAACCACTTGATTGTTGAGGTTGCTCTATGGGTGGAGCCGAAAGAGGAATAGCCAAAACATTGAGCTTATTTTAGGCTTGAAGGATTGCAAGAAGAGTTGCTTCTCTAACCAACTCGTTTACAGTAGTATTAAGAGAGGGAGGAGGATTGCAATTAAGAAGCTGACCTCGGATGGGCTCAAAGTCCTACGAAATTCATCTCTAATGGTAGCATATTGCTAAGCATCCTTTGAGCATGCCCAAGTTGGATTAAAAAGGTCAATTTGGTCCCAAATGAAACGAAGTTGATCATAGTAGTCATTGATGGGTCGTCCTGGTTCTTGCCTAAGTTGATGCAATTCAACCACTAACTGATATTTCATGAATCCGTGAGTAGTAGAGTACCTTTTGGCCAACATATCCCATGCTGATTTTGCATCATCAAAACTGCCCAACAAATTGGAGATGGAGGGAATGGAAGTGTTTTGAATCCATGTGAGGATCATGTGGTTATGACTATCCCATTCAATCATGCGACTGAGGAAGGCAGCATCTTCTTCGCTTGCCCCCTTGACAGGAATAGTGATTACACCAGTACAATATTGCCAGAGCTTGCGACCCTTAAGAAAACTGGACATAGATTGAAACCAAGATAAGTAATTCTTATTCCCCTCCAATATAGTATTGATGGGGCAAGGAAGAATAATATCATTTTTATCCATTTAGAGACATAACATGCAAAAACACACTGTAAAAATGAAATCTACGTGAAAAACGGGATAAAGAGAACCTAGACTGCAAAAGTGAAACATGGAGAAAAGTCAATGATCAAAGTCAATGGCCTGGTCAAAGTCAACAGTCCAGTCAATGAGTCAAAGTCAACGAGATTAATGGTCAGCGAAGATGACATGGCGTTGATGTCAGTAGATGACTAGATGATGACGTAAGCCATGGCTAACATGGCACTGATGATGTCACGGTTGACGTCAGCCTAGAGCTGATGACGGCACGAAGGGCGCATGAGCTTTAACGCAAAATCTTTGGGCGGCACGTGCGGTCTCTGATGGCTGTGAGGCTTCTACCAACATGTAGATTAGCGCAAGACATTCTCAGTGATACCTGTAGAAACATAATCGGAGCAATATTCACTGCAATGATGACACATGCAATGGTCTGTGCAATGTCGGACTCCTCAATGACAGCTACTACAGGTCTGGAACCCAAAGGCAATGGCTGGAAGATGTCAGAGGTTCAACGGCAAGAGGCTGTGGCGATTGTTGTGATGGCAGAAGCGATGTTGTGAATGGAGTAACACCAATAAAGATAAGACTCCTAAGAAAAGGTCAGAGCAATAGCTTTGATATCATGTTAGAAATATTGAAATCTGTAGTATTTTATTTCGTAATCAAAGAATATACATGAGTGCCTTTATATAGGAGGCATATGTGTGCAATACAAGTAAATATGTGTACAGTATAAGTAAGAGTGTAGTACAAGAATGTGTGCTATACAAGTAATCTAACTAGGCCTACAGCCCACAACATTATACATGTTAACAAAAACAACTGGTTCTGTTATTAGTGCTTAAGTTAACCCCCCTAGTGCTTGTCTTGTCTTCTTTTAGAGTAGTGGTCTTAAGTTTTCTAATAGCAAGTTTTTTGGGGCAACACTCAATAGGCTTAAAAATAAATAAATTTATTTCGTGCGACAAAAGGTTTAGCTTCATGGTTCTCCACTGTTTTTTTTTTTTTTAAGTTGAGATAGAATTCTATTTGAAGCCTAATTCAAGTACATGTGTATAAAGGTTCCTTCAGGAGACTTGAATCTCAACCCTTACCCTCCTCCACCCCCTATAAGTACTTGTACTTGTAGAGTGGCTATCACGCCAAGGGTGCATTGTAGTCATCCAATGTAGTTTAGATGTCATTGTATTGTGGACTCCAAAAATGCTCAAGGAAAACTTTATTTATTTATTTTTAAAAACCAGCTTAGTGGAAAGTCAACTGTAGAATTTTAATCATCAATAAATATTAAATGCCAGTACTTTCAAAGAAGAAATTTCTACCCTCTTTGATTTTAAAGTAATGCTACAGACAAATTACTTTACAACATTTTTACAAAATATTGATGTGGTCAAACTTTAATTGGTTTTTATTTAAGCTCTCCATTAATATTAATTTTTCATTTATCAATAATCACTTAACACATCAACGATTTGCAAATAAAAATTGTAAAGTAGTTTGCATCTCTAACATTATTCTTGATTTTATAATGCTTTACTTTGGCTCACTTCCACTTCCTGGGGAAATTATCTCATGGAATGAGGTAAATTCTATGGACTTTAATTTACACCCTCCAATAAGAATATGGCATATCATCATATTACTAAAATATAAATACATATAATCATGCTGGATAACATCTCAATAAACACCATATTTCAAGTTTTAAATAAAATGTTGATGTGGTGTTATTAGATGTGGTAAGATGTATTAAATTTTAAGTAAAAGTTTGATGAGATAATCTCTTATTGGATGATGTAAAATATGAGATTTATGTCATTTTTACCAAATTTTGACTATTGCTAATATTCTAACTCTTTGATTTTAATGTCTCTCTCAAAAAAATAAAAAAATACAAAAATAAACTCTTTGATTTTAATGCTTTACTTTGGCTCACTTCCGCTTCCAGGGGAAATTATAAGGAGCGAGGTAAATACACGGTATTTTCTCTTCTAGATATGTTAAAAAAAAAAAAAAAAAAAATACACGGTACTTGATTCTACTGATATAAAGTTTTGTTAAAAAAATACACGGTACTTTATCTTTATGATATAAAGTTTTGTTCAAAAAATTATCAAAAAAAAAAGAAGGTTTTGTTCAAAAAATTCACAAACGGTATTTGATTAAAAAAAAATACACGGTACTTGATCTTTTAGATATAAAGTTTTGTTAAATATAAAGTTTTCTAAAAAAATATACGGTACTTTATTTTTCAGATCTAAAGTTTTGTTAAAAAAATAGCTCGACAGTTTTTACGTTTTTTTTTTGGGGTAATTATCATATCATATGGGCCGAATCACAGTTGGGGATGGAACAAACTCAACAAAGCACTGATTTCATAATAATGTAACTTACATTCAACACTTTTATTTTTTAAAAATAAATTGGATTCAATTAAATCTTTCATTCAATACTTTTATTGTTTAAACTAGTTATGGCAGCACGTGCTTGCCGTGGAAAGAGAACAATGATTAAGATCAATTTTAGATTTTATTTATATCACAAAAAAAATATAAATCATTTAATTTTTAAAGTACATAAAGATTTACATTAATTAAAAGAGACATTAATTTTAAGAATTATATTATAAAAAATTAATCTCATTTGTATAAGAATTTCGATTAACCACAAAGTTATATGATAGCTATTTAACATATAAATATCTATTTTACTATAATAGTTTTTTAGTACTTATTTGCTAAAATTAATATATCCACTCACTAAAAACTTCTAAGAATGATAATGAATATCATCATCTTTCAACAATAAATTTGCTAAGGAAAAAAAAAAAAAAAGACAACAAAAGGCAGGTGTCATCGAATTTTCCATTAGATAAATTATAAGTTTCAAAAATCTAAACCTAAAAAATCAATGTTCTTTAGATAAGAATAAAACAACATATATCATCATTCCAACTTTCCAAGAATTACTACTATCTAAAACTCAAAACATGTGAAGAAATTTTTTGAAATGTTAAAATTTAGTGGGAGTATTTTAGACATTACACAATAAAATATTTTAAGAATCATAAGTTTTCATTAGGGTTTAGCTGAGAGAATAACAATATGACATATTTGCTATTTTCAAAAATATTAAGGAAAAAATTGCTTGAGTTTAAAGTTTAAGAAGGAATTATAAACTATCCCAAACATAAAGGATGAAAAGTGGTTTTATGCTAATTTTTGTTTTGGTTTTTCTGTGTAAAACTGTGTGGTTTTACTTAAAAATGGTGCACAAAGAAAAAAAAAAAAAAAGTCAACCCAAGAAAATTGTATGTGAAACAGTGAATTTTGGCTCAACAAAACTAACTAAACAATCAAAAAATTTCTAAAAACACAACATAACATTTTTATAATACATTTATAATTTTTATATATTTTTTTTTGACTTATAAAGAATTGACAGCTCAACAGTTTTGAAAATATTGTGACGAAAACAAGATGTCTTAACATTTTCACAAAACGAATGCCATGTCCAAGACATTTTCACAACAAATCATAAGTAGTAGGTTGTTGCAAGTTGTTATTGGTGGGCAAAAAAGTTGTTTCATTAGTAAGTTTAAATTAGAACAAAAAATAATTTACCACCTATAATTTGTTATAAAAGTATTGTGAAAAATATTGTGGATGTAACACTTCTTTTTTCACAATAACTTTATTTTTAGCTATGGTTGGTTCTAGTATGATATTTTATCATTTAATTTCTTCCTATAAGAAATTAACACCTCAACAATTGTGGAAATATTGTGCCAATCAATTTGTTGTTTAATATTTTATTATAATGTGAAACGGCGCAAATTGGACAAACCAAAAATAATGTAGCAAATCTATTATAGCTTTACGCATTAACCAAAAAAAAAAAAAAAAAAGTCTAAATACAACAAAATACTACAACATTTTCACAAATCTCTATTTTCAGCCATGGTGGATTTCAATCTAATATTTTATTATCTTATTTTGACCTATAAAGAATTTACACCTCAGTGGTTGTAAAAATACTGTAATAACAACAAAATGTCATGACATTTTCACAATAAAATACCTTTCTTTTTAGTTATGCTAGATCTCGGTATGATATTTTATTATTTTATTTTGACCTATAAGGAAGTGACACATGCGTCATTACATTTTCACAATATCTCTATGAATACATTGTACTTACAATGTAAATTTATATTGTAGACACATAGCAACAATTGGCAAATTTTCAGTTTGAGTCTTTTACGCATGAACACATTTTCAGCAATTGGCAATTTTTGTAAACATTTGCAAAATTTGTACAATATTTACCCTTTTTTTTTTTGCAAATGTGTATAATATTGCTACTTTTTATATGTCTACAATGTAAGCTTACATTGCAAGTACACAGTAAACATATAAAGATCCTTAAAAAAACAAAAACAAAAACAAAGCTCAAACCAACTGTGTATCTAAAAAATAAAAAGAAAAAAAGAAAAGAAAAGGTGCAGCTCACCAATTGAATAAACCAAAAACAGTATTCATTAGCCTATTAGCTCTTTTTATATAGTTAATATAAATAAATTGGATTCAATTAAACTTCTTCTCAAATTTGATGCACTCAAATAATTAATAACTAGCCTAATCACATGCATGATGAGTCTTTTTTTTTTTTTTTTTTGGATTTAATGTCATAATTTTCTATTCATATCCAAATTTTCTATAACATTTGTCATATAGTTCACGTATCAAAGTAGGCCACAAAGTTATCAATTCACAATATAATTCAATTGAGAAAGTAGTATATAAACTTTGATCATAAGGTTGCCAATTTTGATAAGAAAATTCCGGACCATTGGAAAGAATTCAATATATTAAATAGAGAGTACAGACGAAGATATTGCCAATTAGAAATATGATGAAAAAAAAAAAACTGAAGGAATATTGTGGATTTTCAGTTTGAGGGATTTAATTTTTTTTTTTTTTTAGAAAGTTGCAATTGATTTTTACATGGTGTTTTTTTTTTTTTTCATAGGAGCGTGGGGTTTTTTTTTTTTTTTTTAATTTTTTTATAGAACATAGGCATAGGCAAAGCTCCCGGGGGGGGGGGGGGGGGGGGGTGTTGCATAGCCCCCCTAAGTTATGAAAAAATCCCAGAATAATAGTCTAAAATAAATAAATAATTTTAGGAAGAAACTTCATTACTGGCCCCCAAATTTTTGACAAAAAAGTACATATAACAATCCAGTTTTAAAACATCTGCCCATTCTTTGGCCCATAAACAATTTTGCTAAAAAACAAAAACCAAATCACTTGTTAGTCAGATTTCTATTCCAAATTAAATTAGGACTCCAAAATCTAATTAAATTAGGACTACAAAATCCAAATAAATATGCACAAATCACAACATTAAAGTCAAAAACATGGCTTTGTAAAAATAAATATATAAATAAACTTCACTAATACAACTCAAACTTCCCAACCTGATAACCCCAAAGATCAAAACTTCTCTAGTCATAACAGCCGCCACAAATCATTAAGCAATCAACCTACCTTGGCACTCCTGAAAAAAATCTTAACTTCGCCACTAAACATGGGGTAGTTGTTGTTGTTGTTTTTATTTAATTTAATTTAATTTTTATTGATAGGAACATGGGGTAGTTTTGGTTGTGTATATGGGGTAATGGGAACCGGGAGGTTTATTATTAATATATATATATTTATATATATTTATATATATACATATATATATTGTATCTATATACTATCTAGTGAGAAGTTTCTGACCTTGTAGTTTTTTTTTTTTAATTCTTGTTTATTTATGGTTTTAATCTTTCTTTTTTTAATGTTTTAGAAATATGGATAATTTATCAATAAGGACATGATAATTTATCAACCTCTTTGTTTGCTATATTGCAAGTGTCTTATAAAAGGAATATGTTAACTGTAAATGTTCAATATATTAGTATTCTTATAGTTACTTCTCCTTTGTTAGAGTGATCATCTCATTCAAGATGGCAAAATACGTTTTCCCGAAACATGGACATGATATATATGATCTAGATCGTTTGCACTGCATCACCATCCTTGCAATATATATATATATATATATATATATATATTAATGGCTATCATATAATTGGATAGAGGAAAATTTTTCTATAACTTTTAGGGTATGACCATTATAAGTAAGTATTATGATCATAATCATGCGTTTTAAAATATTTTAGTATCTATCATTCCCTCACTGATATAAATAAAATGATAAGATTAAAATAATTGAAATAGAAAATTTTCATCAGAGTGGATATCATGTCCTGGGTATACCATAGAAGACGTATTATTTGATTCACTTTAGCAGATCTTTGAGAGAAAAGATTCAAAAAAAAAAAAAAAAAAAGAGCACGTTTAGTCCTAGTTTTGGTTGTAAATTAGGTTGTGTTTGATTTGGCAGGAATTGATTTTTGGAAAATGTTTTACATCATTGATGGTGTTTGGCATCTTAGGAAATTATGGTCAAACTGAAAATACATTCAGTTGACCGTAAAATACCCCCCTCAAAGTGGAAAATGTTTTACACTTTGAAATTACCTTCAAAGCATTTCCACTCCACACAAAAATCCTCTTTTCATTCACACTCTCACCATTCACGCCATGCCCAAGCCAAAGGAAGGAGAGAGGCATCGTCGGTGAAGCCCATAACTAGCCACCGACCCACGGCTTTGCCGTCGTGCCTGCAAGCCCCGCCACCGGTGAAGGTAGTTTGGGCACTTCTCTCTTCCTCCCCCGACCCATCCCTTTACCTCCCCCAACCCACCTCCACTGACATATCCATTTTCCTCCACCAACCCATCTCCACCTCCACCGACCCATCCCTCTTCCTCCCCTGACCTACCTCCACTAACCCATCCCTTTTCCACCACTGATCCATCTTCCTCATTTCTTTTCCCTCGAGACCCACATCCTCTAATTGAGATCTTGAAATATGGGATTTAATGGGGTTGTTCCCATTTATAGTGTAGTGATTTTTTAGTTTTGTTTTCATGATTTGATTGAGGTAATAACAATGATTTGTTCTTGGGTTGCAACTGATTTGGTTTTGTATGTTAGAAATTGAAAACTATAACTGATCCATAGATTTGATCAATCAATTAATTGAAAATTTATAATACAATTGTATTATAGGTATTTCTTGACATTTTCTCTGGAAAATGTTTTACATTGGAGAACCAAACACCGGAAATACTTTTTTGACGAATTTCCTAGAACACAACCAAACAAATGAAAATGTTTTCCTTTTTATAAAATATTTTCAATTGACAATATTTTACACTCGAAAATTATTTTACATGTTGCCAAACACAGCCTTAGTTGTTACATATGGAAAATTAGGAAAGGATGTTGTGCGCGCCTGAAATGAGACTGTTGGGCTCAACCTCACTTGGGCTCACAATTTATTTATAAAGTGGGCTTCAGGATTTCCTACTTTGGGTCGTTCTCGGCACAGAGACTCAAAGTAATATTCCTCCTCTCTTCCTAAATGACCGTTTTTTCTCTCTCTTTTTTGAACCCCTTCTTCTTCCCTAACTTCTTCTATTTATAGCTTTAAGTTAGTGGGGAGATCATGATTACTGCCATTGTTAGTGCAATTGAAGGTACAATATTATCTGTTATAAGTGGATGTTTAGGTGAGAATGAAATGCAACGATTATGGCCTTGGAACATGGTTCCAAATCAGGTGAATTTGCTCGGTAGTGATGTTCCCCGAGCATCCTATGGTATGCTCGGACAAGGTTTTACTGATTGTTTGGGAAGTTTTATGCCGAGCATAGTTCAGGAACCGAGGCCCAAAACTCGTATTTTTTTAAGGCAGTTTCAAGAAGAGCATAGGGCCATGGGGCCGTGCCATTGGGCCTGAGCCCAGAGCCCATCTGGGTCTTGGGACCTTGGTGTCGTACAGATGTGATAGGCCAAGAATGTATTGACCCCTTTGATAAATTAATCTAATTAATTAGCCAAGTTAATTAATTAGATTCAATTACATGTAATAAGCGTGGTAGCACAAACAAATCACCAAATAATTAAATGCAGCAGAAAATAAATTTGACCTGGTGATTTGTTTACGAATAAGGAAAATCTCCAAGGCAAAAATCCCACCAGGTGAATTTAAAGTCACCACTCCTGAGAATCCACTATTATCAAAACAAGTGGTTACAAGTAAAGGAATCTTAGTACCTTATACTAACCTACATTTGAACCTTAACCCAATACATAATTGGACTTGTCATGTAGTGACAATCTCTCATTTCAATGCACATCTCCAAGTACATGACTAACCAATCGATGCACGGATTCCAGTACGTGACTAACATACCAACTTGAGAAGGATGTTGGCTACAAAGTTCTTCAGTTCATCCACACGATGAAGATCAAGAAGCTCCTTAATTACAAAACCCTACGACATACAAACGCAATAACTTTTTCAAGAGAAAGATGAACTAGGGAAAATTGTCTCTAGTCACAATATGCTTGCATAAAACCTTTGCATCAAGTCACATCATGTGAGATGGCCCTTAAAATAATCTTTATATATGTCCAGGGTTGTGAGAAAAGAAAACGTAAACACATAGCTTGAATATTCATGAAAAACTGATTTTCATAATTCTCGATAGATATAGCTGTCGAGCTTTTTTGTTGAGCTTCACCTTTTAAATCTTGATAGATACATCTGCCGAGCTATTTGTTGAACTTTAAAGAACAACACTTCTTCACTTGATTCTTGGACAGATTTGCATGGCTTTAATATTTGGACTTGAACTCTTATTCCTGGAAGTATTAAACTCATCCTAGATCTACCCAATTACAAGTAAAGTGCGTTTTGTCAAAGGATTAGCCAATTCTAAATGACATATGTTCTTAACATATTCCACATATTTCCTAACAAGATGAGTAAATTAAATAGAAGCTTTTTTTTTTTGAAAAATATAAATTTTAGAGAATAATGCTAGATATACAAACTTTTTTATAAAAAATTTCACAAATTGTTAATGTAGTGAGTAGTTATTGTTAAATAAAAAAATGGGCCTAGATGAAAACTAATATGAAGTTGGTCACATCAATAGTTTGTAAAAATGTTGTAAAATAGTTTGTGACTATAACATTACTCAATTTTAAAAGTTGTTACACCCAATTAAGGAATAACTATTATACATAAGAATAAGTTTTTTTTTTTTTTTTTTTTTTTTTTTTGAGAATCTGAATATATTAGTTAATCCTAATAACAAAATTTGCCAATTATTTTATAACAAACCAACCAATTTGAAAGCGAGGAACAAATTTTGATTTTAATGAAAAAAACTTCTTAGAGTATGATTTGATTAAGAATGTGGTTTAAGAAGTTTAAGTATATGATTTTTTTTCACTTCTATAATAAGGACATCATATCCAATCATGACCGGTTTTCCTTCAACTTTATTAAGGTCTTCACTATTAAAATATCATGTCATAAAGTACCTATTACTTGTATCCAAATGCTAGGACTTATACAATTTAAATATACACACACGCATCCCACAATGTAAAATGCAAGATACAGATACGTTCACACCTACTGCCATTTAAAATAATCATTATTCTCATTTTAGAATCCAATTTTTAAAGTGCTTTTATTTATTTATTTAGAAATTTTTATTCAAATTTCAGTATTTAAATGGCATGGAAATTGGATAAAATTTTATATTAGAGAAGCAATTTGATAGAAATTTTTAAGGACATATTTTATGTAATTGGCTAATCCTTTGACAAAAAGCACTTTACTTGTAATTGGGTAGACTTAAGATGAGTTTAGTACTTCAAGAAACAAGAGTTCAAGTCAAGTACTAAAGCCATGAAGATTGGATCAAGAAATAAGTGAAAAAAAGCTGTTCATTAAAGCTCGATGGATACCTTGATAGAAACAGTATCCATCGAGATTTAAGAACAAAACTCGATAGAAGCTTGACAGAAGCTGAATTTGTCGAGATCTATGAAATCAGAATTTCTATATTTGATTTTTGGCTCATGCTAACATGTATGTCTCACAACTCTAGACATATATAAGGCTTATTTTAAAGGCTGTTATACAAGGAGAACACATGCAAAAAGTGATCTAGTGCCTTATTCTCTCTGAAAGAAGTTACTCTGTCTTTTGTGTCTTTTATAACCAAGTACTTCTTGATCCTTATTGTTGATGAAGTGAAGAACTTTGCAGCCAACAACCTTCTTCAAGTTGTTGTAGTTAGTCACGTACTAGGATCCTTGCATCATTCGTTAGTCATGTACTAGGATTTGTGCAAAAAGATGGCGTTCATTTACGGGAATTGTAGTGTTTAGGGATAAAAGTTTTGTACTAGATCTAAAACTTCTCTTTACTATGGTGAATTGCTTTTCGGTAAGGTTTCCCCCTAGGTTTTTTGTTGTGAAACTAGTTTGTTTAATTGTTTTTTCTAGGTCATCATATCTTATCTTACTTACTTTTTCGTTGTGCATGATATTGACATAATATTGATGTTTGTTTGTTTTAACAAGGTTTATTCATAATAAATCTAATTAACAACTTGGGTTTAAAACTAGTTAATATATTCTATCAACTGGGGTCAAAATTTCCTAACAGGAAAAATGTTTTGGAGGAAGCCTATTAACAATTTTGCCAAAACATATTAATGTCTCCAAGGATGGTGTTAGGTTCTAAATGTTTAGAACAATTGGCAAATCGTGAACACAAACTTGTCTAGATATAGATCTTAGAGTCTATAGGTTTTATTAGACAATGCTCAATGTGATTCAAGTCAAGATTCAAGAACATACAAGCTGCAGGAAGAAGATTTCATAATCTGTCTGGTTCGATCGATCGAAAGTCATATCTGCAGAATTTTAATTAAACCCAAACAGCAGTTCAAGTCCATTTAGGATTAGGGTTTCTAATCTACTTCTCCCAATATATAAAGGAAACCCTAAGCACATTTTTATAAAACTTTTCAGAGAGAAAAGAGTGTGCCTCTTTTGTATTTAGGGTTTTGTTCCTAAAAAGCTTTCTTATATCTTCTACCGGTGCTATTCTTTGAAGAATCTCAAGATCCGGTACTGTAGAAGTTGCTGCCTTCTCTTGTCATCAAAGGTGTTAATGATCTAAACCTTCAAGGGTGGTCTTGGAGTCACAAACAGGAGAGTTAGTATTGCTAAATCTTTGAGTGGGATCTCAAAGTCACAAACGGGGTGTTTTTGTTTTGCAAAGGCCAAAGAAAGAAGGAGTCCGTGGATTCGGAGCTTACACGTGGTCGTGTCAGTAAGTTCTACTGGTTGGTAGCAATAAGAAGTCGAGCGTGGGGGCTTGTAAGTCTTATTGTATGAACTTCGATTCTTTCAAGATAGTGGATTCAAGTTTACCTTGAGGATAGCTAGGTCAAATCCTCCCCAGGTTTTTACCAGTTTGGTTTCCTGGGTGATCATATCATTGTCTTATTTATTTTTTGCTGTTTTGCATGATTTGATCTTTTATATTGTGATAACCTAGACTTGTTTAATTGGACTAAGTAACTACTTGGCTAATTACCTAAATTTAATCAATTGTTTAAGGGATCTAAAAACCAACAAGTGGTATCAGAGCGAGTTGCTCTTTTGTTTTAGATCTTTTGATCTAAGAGCTGATCCTTGACCCTTGTTGTCATGGATAATTTGAAGTGTTTTTCTGATCATGTGTCTGCTCATGCTTCTGTTGATTTTATTGATGCTTGTGAAACTCTTTGTAAGGAATTATTGAAATCTATGAAAATTGCTAAGAAATTCAAGGAAAAATTAAAATGGGCTAATCTTGAAAAAGAGGAATTGATTGTTAGATTAGATGAATCTAATAAAAAGAATGAATTTTTGAGAAATCAAATTTCCTCTCAAGATGAGAAGATGAAAAGCTTGGAACAAGAGTTAGTTGAATTTAAAGCTAAAATTGAAAATTTGACTTGTACCAAGTCTGCTGTTGATAACAGAAGTGTTTCTGTTTCTCTTAAGCCTAAAACTGAGAAAGTTTATATCCCTCCTTTTAAGAGGAATAATAAAGAAAAGGCTTATTTTGCTAGGTTAGACAAAGGTAAATGTCCTGATGTTGACGCTGAAGTTTCTAAACCTAAGTCTAAACCTACTATTAGAGAGCACAATAAATCTGTTTTTGTGTCTACCTGTCACCTTTGTGGTGTTGTTGGTCATATTAGACCAAATTGTTCTTTGTTGAGGCAAAAACCAAAATCTGAGACTAGATTTGTTATTAGGAATACTGATGTTCCTAAATTTGTTCCTGTTTGCCACTTTTGTGGTTTCTGTGGTCACATTCGTCCTAATTGTCATAAACTGAAATTTAAGCATTTTATGTTTCAGTCTAGGATTTGTGATGATATTTCTTCTACCATAAGTCCATATAAATTGTTTCATAATCTTTTGAAAAATTTGAGCTTGTTGGCTTGTGAAAGGAATTTGCAGGATTTCAGTCTTTCTCAGAAGATTGGTGTAATTCCTCAAATACACTCTGCCTCTCATGGATTTTCACCTACAAAGCCGAAGACTCGTGCTATATGGGTGAGAAAAGATTCTCCAAGGTGAGTGTTGCTGACTTGTCCCTAATTTAATTCTTTCAATTGTTTGTGGACATGCCTTATTTTTGTTTTTGGTTGTTTTGTTTCTTTTAGAATGTTTTTTATTTAAAAAAAAAAAAAAAACAAAAACATTGAAAATTTTTCAAAAAGACAAAAATATTTTTTTTTTAGTCTTGTTTTATTTTTCTTGAGGATTACATGAATTATGATATCTCTCTTAATTTAGAACATGCTTGACATTGTGGAGAAACTTGAATAGAATGTGTTATATAAGTGCTAAGCTATTTTTGATTTTGTATGAGTATGTACTAGTTTGTACATATACTCAAAGGTTAATTAAGAAATTGATATTTCTTGTTTGTGTACCCTCTATAGCTTAGTTAAGCATTGTCATGCATTGCATTTGCATTGTTCATTTAGCATAATGTGTGCTTTTTGCTTTTGGTCATAAATTTTTTAAAACCAAAAAGATTTTTGTGTTTTGTATTTCACATCTTGGATTTATAATCAAGGATTGGCCATATTATCTTTACATAACAAGTTTATGTACCTTGTTTAGCCTTGATGAGCTTACTTATTGCACTTTACTAGTTGAAACTTTGTAGTGCATGTTGTGTGGGAAAGATATTTATGGTTTTGATCACTTTGTCTTGATCTTAAAGTCACATGTCTTTGACTGTCGGACCTGAACCTTTAGAGAAAGGCATAAATAATCATCTCACCATTGTTCACTTCCCAATCATGAGCATCTTAGTGCATATTGTAAGATTTTGTGCTCGAGAAAGTGTAGCACATGCACAAAAAGAACATAAGGCGTAGCCTCGGTTTAAATGTTAAAATTGGTGTGTACATTATTGAACTTAATTTTAAATCAATCAAATAAAATTGGTGTGTACATTATCCCAGCTATTTTAATAAGTTTCTGCTCAAATAAAATTGGTGTGTATATTATAAGGCATAATTCAAGAAACTTACATGATTGCAAGCTTATGTTCTAGGAGATATGGGAGTTATATGATGTAACTCTTTAGGTGATAGTCTCTTTCAAATTCTATGTGATGAATTTTGTAGAAATTGTGATTGATTTCTATTTACATATCACTGTACATGTATATCAAGCTTTTGCTAGTTGAACACACTACACAAGTTACTCTTTGCTAAACTTGGTACATTATATTGTGTGTGATCTTGTTGTGACCATCCAAGATTACATGTTCCTGGATTTTGATGCAAAATGTCTTTAATATTTGAGTTTTGGAGACAAATTCATTAAAAAATCTTGTTTTTGGAAGATCTGGGTTGAATTCAAGTGTTTTTTTTGAAAAATTTTTAATCTCATACTCATGCATTTCATTCATGAATTATTGTGCTTTGAGGAGTTTCTGCATTAAATTGTTCTGTTTTTCAAAAAGTTGATTTTTCCATGCATCATTTATGTTTAAGATTCACATGCATTGCATTGTTTTTGTATCCATCTTACAGTTTTGCAGTCATATCTCTTATTGTTTTCACATATAACATATATACACTTTGCTACATTGGGTACTCAACTTGATCAAAATATTGATTGATTAATTTTTGAGCTATGTACTTTCTAGTATATGCCTTTTTTATGAGTGGACTGTAGAAAATATTTTTCTTAAGAGATGTGATGGATAATCAATGTGCAAATTTTTTTCCTCTCATGCAACTGTTTATGGGTCACATAGTGCGATGTTTGAATTTTATTGAAAGAGAGAATATTTTTTCTTCATGTGTATCCTCAACTTAGTTTTTTTTTTTTTTTTTTTTAAATTTGGTTTGTGATGTTTGAATTTTATTGATGTTTGAATTTTATTAGAAAGAGATGTGAATATTTTTTCTTCATGTGTATCCTCAACTTAGTTTTTTTTTTTTTTTTTTTTAAACTTGGTTTGTGTCTTTTTATTTATCCCCACCCCCTTTATTTTTCCCCAAAACTTGTTTTGTTTTTCCTATTTTTATAAGGGGAGAAATTTTTTTTAACCTTTGTGGTTCTTAGGGGGAGTTGTTGCACTTCATAGGGGGAGTTGTCTCTATTTTGTCTTACTCTGTTGCGTATATTTTCTGTCTATCTTCTGATTAGGTAGTCTTTGTCAATACGTGACAAAAAGGGGGAGATACAGATGACCTGTTTGTTTTGTTTAGGGGGAGAATATAAAAACTTTTTGATGTATCTAACTTAGGGGGAGAGTTAGAATTTACTTTTGTTTTTTATATTCTGTTTTATATTATTGTTTATATGTCTTTATTTCCACACATGCGGTGATGTGTTTGTTGAGTGTTTCAGGAAAGACAAGTGCATTCTGATCAAGACCTTCTACCTCTTCTTGCAACTTCTAGGTTAGGAGTTTTAGATTAGGATTTGTGATGTAATTGGGCATTTTATTGTATTGGGTTGTTCTTGTATTTAAGCATTTCATTTTGTATGAAAGTTTTGTCACGAATTGCCAAAGGGGGAGTCTGTTAGGCTCTAAATGTTTAGAACAATTGGCAAATCGTGAACACAAACTTGTCTAGATATAGATCTTAGAGTCTATAGGTTTTATTAGACAATGCTCAATGTGATTCAAGTAAAGATTCAAGAACATACAAGCTACAGGAAGAAGATTTCATAATCTGTTTGGTTCGATTGATCGAAAGACAGGCTCGATCGATCGAAAGTCGTATCTGCAAAATTTTAATTAAGCACAAACAGCAGTTCAAGCCCATTTAGGATTAGAGTTTCTAATCTACTTCTCCTAGTATATAAAGGAAACCCTAAGCACGTTTTTATAAAGCTTTTCAGAGAGAAAAGAGTGTGCCTCTTTTGTATTTAGGGTTTTGTTCCTAAAAAGCTTTCTTATATCTTCTACCAGTGCTATTCTTTGAAGAATCTCAAGATCCAGTATTGTAAAAGTTGTTGCCTTCTCTTGTCATCAAAGGTGTTGATGATCTAAACCTTCAAGGGTGGTCTTGGAGTCACAAACAGGAGAGTTTGTGTTGCTAAACCTTTGAGTGGGATCTCAAAGTCACAAACAGGGTGTTTGTGTTTTGCAAAGGCCAAAGAAAGAAGGAGTCCATGGATTCGGAGCTTGCATGTGGTCGTGTCAGTAAGTTCTACTGGTTGGTAGCAATAAGAAGTCAAGCGTGGGGGCTTATAAGTCTTATTGTATGAACTTCGATTCTTTCAAGATAGTAGATTCAAGTTTACTTTGAGGATAGCTAGGTCAAATCCTCCCTAGGTTTTTACCGGTTTGGTTTCCTGGGTGATCATATCATTGTCTTATTTATTTTCCACTGCTTTGCATGATTTGATCTTTTATATTGTGATAACCTAGACTTGTTTAATTGGACTAAGTAACTACTTGGCTAATTACCTAGATTTAATCAATTGTTTAAGGGGTCTAAATACCAACAGATAGCTTTCAATTAAACATTGTCAACATGTTGTTTTATAATGCATTCACAACCTGCTTATTATCCTGATTTAGGACTCTTTTGCTTATATAAATTGATCAACAAAATTGTATTTTGATCTAAAGATAAAATACACACGTTGAGGGCACTGATTAGAACTGCCAAGTCTCCTTCCAATTCAACACTGTTGAAACCCAACTCAAGAGCAAGCTCCACACCCCTTCGAGCCGCCAAAGCTTCAACCTCAAAGACTATTAAGGGTATTGGTATCAATTGGGATAGGGAAGCCATGATAAGCCCCTCTTCATTCTATATTACTATTCCAAAACCAACACAACCTTCATCTACAAAAATAGCTCCATAGAATTTTACATACAAATGAAACAAGCTAGTTTAGGAATTTAGCATTTAGCATTTAGATTCATGATTCATTAATAATTTAATTAGCCATTCTCAACATACACTTGACCTTCTCAACAATGGTGCCTTGAATTTGTTACAAGAAATAATTAATCTATTCCTATGTAAAATGGTTGTAAGTTTATAATAACTATTCCTTTTTTTTTTTTTTTTTTTTTTTTTTTAAGTTGAAACCAATCTCTTATTAGATATAACAACTTTGGAATTAATATATTTAAAAAAAAATGAAAACTTCCATTTTACTCATGATACCAAGGGCTAAGGGTTCATTCCGCAGTTGTGTTATACTTCTCTATTGGGCATTTAACTATTTAAGCGGTAATTCTACAAAATTTCACCCCAAACCATATATAAAAAAAGAAAAGAAAAAACCTAATGACAAAATACCTATATGGTTGGGAGTACATGTCTAAGATTCACTAAGCCAACCATCAATTACAAAAAAGGACTAAGGCACAACACAGGGCCGGCTCAACAGTAGATGCAAGAGATGCAACCGTCTAAGGCCCCCAAATAAAAGAAGGCCCCACTTGTAAAAAAAAATTTTATATATAATATATTTATTTATATATTTTTGTTAAAAAAATTTTAAGCATTTTTATTGGTCAATAAAATGTATTAAAAAGGTCCCATTGTATCCTAAAATGCAAAACATTAAAAAGGAAAAAAAAAAGTCAAAGTTTAGCTAACACAATTAAATTTTAGGAGACAAATGTATTAATCCATTCTTGAAATATGCTAAAATCAAAATTAATAGCAGACAAATTCATTAATAATATAACGTAATTGTCTTGAAATATGCTAAAATAGATATTATAAATGTCAAAAACAAAAGAAAAACCTCTCATCTCTCTATCTCTCTGCCTGTCCATCTATATTCTTACGGCCTTACCTTTCTTTTCTTCATCTTCATCTTTATTTTTGATCTTTTTCTATCAACTCAGTCAGCCCTTCTAGCTTAAAATTTTTCTTTGTTGATCCCAGCATACCAACCTACCAGTACCAGCCAGCAGTCACAGAAGGTATTTCTCTCATTCTCTGCTTCAGTTCTTTCTTCCCCTCTTTCTCTTTGTCTTGCCAAAAGTAAAGACCAAAGAGTCTTCTATTTCTTTAACTTATATTATATATATTTTTAGTTTATTTCACACTTTCACCACAATTGTCACTGAACAACTGTTTGATGTTGATGGGATGGGACACGTTTTTTGTTCTGCCCCTTTGTGGACCTTTTTCTGCTTTAAAACTTAGCCATAAAAATTGAAGAAAAGGCTGGTCCAGCTGGATCACAGCATGGTTCTCACCTTTTTTTAATATAGAGGTACTGTAGTCAGTGGTCTGTCACATCACGTGACAGACCACTGACCACTTTGTTAAAGACCACAGAGACCACTATTATTTACTTATTTGGTCCGATGTTTTCTCACCTTTTTTTTTTTTTTTTTTAATTTGACACTTTATCTATTATTATAAATTATTATGCCAATTAATAATTTGATGTATATCATATTAACTCATTTGTATTATAGTGACACTAATTTATTAAACTATATATTAAATTAATTTTTATTTGTGCAGGTTTAAACTTTCAAGTGGTCACGGCTTTAGAAAAATTACAATAACCAGGTTCTATTGTTCTATACTTTAAATTTTATTTTTAGTTAAATTATCATTTTTAATTATAAATTGTGTTTTATTTATTTATAAATATTTACATCTGCTATGATTTCATCTAAAGAGATTGCAATCAAAATGGAAATAGAGCCTATATTTCATGAAAAACGTATAATTCGTAGAAAAAAACAATTTGATGAGAATGTTAATGATGAGATAACACAATCTGTTGAAGAATCTTTTAGAATTAATTATTTTTTATATATAGTAGATCAAGCTATTTCATCAATTGAAAGTAGGTTTGAACAATTTCAAATATATGAGGATATTTTTGGTTTTTTATTTAATTTTGAAAAACTAAAAGCACTAGATGATAATAGTTTGAAAAAATATTGTCTTAATCTTGAAAGTTTTCTCAAACATGATGTTTATTATGATATTAATGGCTTAGATTTATATTCAGAACTAATAGTTTTAAAAGAAGTTGTGCAAATAGATGAAAATACTCTAATTAATGTACTTAATTATTTAAAAAGACTAGATTCTTTTCCAAATGCATATATTGCTTATAGATTATTACTAACAATACCTGTTACGGTTGCATCTGCAGAAAGAAGTTTTTCAAAATTAAAATTAATAAAATCTTATTTAAGGTTTACTATGTCACAAGAAAGATTAAGTGGATTAGCTATATTATCAATTGAAAAAGAAATGTTAGAGGAACTTAAATACAAAAACTTAATTAGTAATTTTGCATCTCAAAAAGCAAGAAAAATAGATTTTAAATAAAAAATTCAATATATAAATATATTTTATTTTATTAATATTTAATTATAAAAATGCCCCATTTAAATTTTTCGCCTAAGGCCCCAAAACTTGTTGAGCCGGCCCTGGCACAACATGAGCTCACAAAACCAGTCATTGAAAGAAAAATAATAAAATAAAGGCTTAGAGCACTAAATTCAACTCACAACATCAGTAATATGTGGGGGAAAAAAATGTGTAGGCTGAGAGCACATATTAATATGAGAGAGAGAGGACTTCATTTTGATATTACTCAATAATTGATTCTCGTGTAATTGAGTAATGTTTGAATAAATAGAAGTGATATGGCGTTGGTTTTCTTTACACAGTATCAAGTACATTAAAAAAAAATGAGAAATAATATCTCTCCACAACATTTTTACAACAAATCTTAAGTGGTAGGTTGTTACTGATTGTTATTATTGTGACAAAAAAGTTATCTTAGTGTTGGGTTCAAATTTAAATTAATAACAACTAACCACCTATGATTTGTTGTGAAAATATTGTAAAAATGCTGTGAACGTAACATCTCTCTTTAAAAATACATGCGAAAAATTATTATGCGCTCTACATACTGAAACGAGTTCATTTTAGTATTACTATTGAATTTTTTTTAATATCATGATATATATATATATATACATAAAT
The DNA here is from genome assembly GCF_001633185.2 of Quercus lobata. Classification (NCBI taxonomy): domain Eukaryota; kingdom Viridiplantae; phylum Streptophyta; class Magnoliopsida; order Fagales; family Fagaceae; genus Quercus; species Quercus lobata. The sequence goes on along the minus strand of NC_044912.1, from coordinate 3,841,963 downwards.
AAATAAATATATATATATATATATATATATATATTCATATCAAATTATCAATCATCTAACAAAATTAAAAAAAAAAAAAAAAAATTAGTATTACTTTTGAAAAATCAATTATAAAAGTTAGATTAATAAATTTTGTCTATTTTATTTTGTCAAGAAACTAAGATTTGGGTAACCAAAAAGTTACATATTAAACCAAGTAATCAAGAATTATCTCAACTAGGTAACCAAAATATATCAAACCTGAGCTTTCATGAAATAGCTAAAAGCAGATTCCAGTGTGAGAGTGAGAGAGACTAGACACTGTCACACTGAGAGTGATGAAAGAGTGAAACAAGGCTGTGGTAGTTCTAGACGAGACTTGATTTCTTGAAATCAAGTATCGGGAAAAAAAAGGTTCCCAAAATTATGGGCCGAATTCTCTCCTCTTTCTTTTTTTGTAATAATCATATGGGCTATGTAACCCAACCTTATGGGCCTGACGATAAATCTAATATGAGTTGAAATAGGCCAGTTTGGGAATTTAGATTCATGGTTCATTAATAGTTTAATCTCTTTATAAAAATAAAATAAAATAATTGTATTTTGTATTTTATTCTCTGAATAAGATATTTCCTTAAGAATATTTTTCATTAAATTTTAAATCAAAATTTATTCCTCCCTTTCAAATTGGTTAATTTGTTATAAAATAATTGATGGATTATGTTACAAAAAATAATTAATCCATTTCTATACAAAAAGGTTGATAGCTTTTTTTTTTAATATTTATTGAAAACAATAACTATCCTTTATTAGGGATCTGTTTGGATTGAACTTATTTTTGGTGAAACTGAAAACTGAAAACACTGTAACAAAATAATTTTTAAATATGTAAATAGTGTCGTGGGACCCATGAACAATGCGTGAACAGTACATAAACAGTGCGTGAACAGTGTTTTTTGTCCCCTGCACAGTAATATCATGTAGATAAAAACCTTTATCATAGATATATATATATATATATATATATATATATATCTTTTTTGCCACAAATTTAAATCATGCAAACTTAAGTGTTAGCATCTTCTTTGCTTCTTCTTCTTCTTCTCCTCAAAAATATTATGTATCATCCTTAAAGGATGCAACAATATTGATCTTATAGAAAATGTTACCTAAAATATATATTGAGAAATTTTTATTTTTATATATTACAATCTAATAAAAATGCTTTTTAAATGTTTAAACCTTTCTATTTTGTACTAATGTGTTTTACAACTACCACTTGTGGTAACTTAATTCTTAATAATCTCAAGTTGTTTCAACAAAATTTTTCTATAAAAAAAAAATTGTCACAAAAGAGGAGTTTATGTAAAGTTTTTCCAAAAAAAAAAAAGACCATTTACATTTCCTTGGAAATTCTTTTTTTTTTTTTTTTTTTTTTTTAACTTTGATATACCATTAATTGAACCACTTCCTACATTAACATTTAAGGCTCATTATTACTTCCATTAAGATATTATAGTTGCCTTAAGTAATTGAGACCAAACTAGAGAAATGCCTTCTATATTTCCTTGAAAATTCTGAAGAAAAAAAATTTAAAAAAACCTTTGACATACCACTTACGTAACTATATCTATAACCATTTAAGACATCTATGATATCCATTTCTTATTGATAACTATAAAAATTACAATGCTTTGTTGAGTAAATGCCTTGAAAAATATATAGGAAAAATTGGAAATAAAAAGGATAATGACATGACTGCTAGTGTGGCTCAACTAGATTATAGTAATAATAAATGTTATGTTTCTACTTTTAGAGATATATATAAATATATATATATATATATATAGATTTTCTTTTTTCCGTAAGAGATAAGATATTTGAATAACTAATTTGAAACTTATAAAGTTTAATTGTATATTAGGCAAATACAATAGAAGTTAAAATATAGTTTACCTTAAAAAAATATTAATTAAACACATAGAAAATAATAAAATAATATATTTGTAGAGATGAAAAGATATAAAATACTTTTCGAAATCTTTTTTTTTTTAAAATAAACAATACTTGAAATAATTGTTATTTTTTATATATTACATCTTTGCATAATATTTATATTCTCATGCATTACGTGAGTTTGCGGCTAGTTTGATTAAATTGCATGAGGATTACCTCTAAAAAAATTGAATTTAAATTTGAATGTAATCCATTATGTCCAAATTCACCATGCTCTGTAATAGGCCGTGAAACTGCACCTGGTTCTCCTAAATTCGAAGAACCAAAATTATTCTCATTGCTATTATTCCTCATTTTTCTTGTAAGGATTGAAATGTACTCCCATTGTGGTCGCCAATTTGTTTTGAGAATACAAACTATCTTGTAAACTATAATTGTCTGCACAAAAGAACTATTTACGAGACAAGACTTCACACCAAAAAAAAAAAAAAAAAATTTACAATTAGCTTCAACAAATCCTTACAGTTTGATGGAACTTAAATATAAAGTTGTATGGCCGTAGTGAGAAGGGGGATTCGTTGTGATAGAGAGACCATAACCTGCCCCTCACTGTTGCGGATTACCACCCCTATACCTGCATAGTTCTCTGCTTTGAAGAGCGCCCCATCGAAGTTGATTTTGTATTGCAAGAGTTCCGGTGGCTGCCACTGTGTTGGAGGTCTCCCCACTGGTAATACCATGGAGGTATTATGCGGAGAAAAGTCTCGCAATCTGCTACGGGCTTGAGGTATGAGTTGTTCGAGAGTGTCACAGCTCTTGCCCAGCCTCAATTCGTTTCTTCTCTTCCACGGAGCCCACACCACCATAGCAAACAGCTCTGGATCTCTGTTTTCCGCCAAAATACACCCGATGAGGTCGATGAAAGTTGTCGTTTGACGTAGACTGGACTGATTCCATGCTGGTACCGTGAGCCAAAGTTCCTCCAATTTCAGGCAGAGATAGAGAGCATGGAGGACATCTTCATGCTGCGATTGGCAGTAATCGCAATGGTCCGCAGTGAGGATTTTTCGACTCAGCAAATTCTGCTTCGTGGGAAGGGAATTTTTTGCAGCTCGCCATACCCGATTTTTTACTTTACTTGCGGTAATTTATCTTGCAGATATAAAGTTTTGTTAAAAACATACACGGTACTTTATCTTTCCGATATAAAGTTTTGTTAAAAAAGTAGCTGGCCCCTTTTTAGGTATTTTTTGGGGTAATTATCATATCATATGGGCCGAATCACAGTTGTGGATGGAACAAACTCAACAAAGCACTCATTTTATAATAATGTAACTTACATTAAACACTTTTATTTTAAAAAAAAAAAAAATTGGATTCAATTAAAACTTTCTTTCAACACTTTTATTGTTTAAACTAGTTATGGCAGCACGTGCTTACCATGGAAAAAGAACAATGATTAAGGTCAATTTTAGATTTTTTTTGTATCACAAAAAAATATATAAATTATTTAATTTTTAAAGTACATAAAAATTACATTAATTAAAAGAGACATTAATTTTAAAAATTTTGATAATTATATCATAAAAAGTTAATCTCATTCGTATAGGATAGCTGTTTAAAATATAAATATCTATTTTACAATATTAGTTTTTCAGTACCTATTTGTTAAAGTTAATATATCCACTCACTAAAAACTTTTAAGAATGATAATGAATATCATTATCGTCCAACAATAAACAATTGAGTTTTGCTAAGAAAAAAAAAAAGATAACAAAAGACAAGTGTCTTCGAATTTTCCATTAGATAAATTATAAGTTTCGAAAATTTAAACCTAGAAAATCAATGTTTTTTAGATAAAAATAAAACACCATATATCATTATTCCAACTTTCCAAGAATTACTACTATCTAAAACTCAAAATATACGAAGAAAGTTTTTAAGATGTTAAAATTTAGTGGGAGTATTTTAGAAATTACACAATAAAATATTTTAAGAATCATAAGCTTTCATTAGAGTTTAGCTGAGAGAATAACAATATGACATATTTGCTATTTTCCAAAATATTATGGGGAAAATTGCTTGAATTTAAAGTTTAAGAAGGAATTGTAAACCATCCCAAACATAAAGGATGAATAGTGTTTTTATGCTAAGTTTTTGTTTTTTTTTTTTTGTGTAAAACTATGTGGTTTTACTTAAAAATGGTGTGCAAAGAAAAAAAATGCAAAATGTCAGCCCAAGAAAACTGCATGTGAAATAGTGAATTTTGGCTTAACAAAGCTGACTAAACCAACAAAAAATTTCTAAAAACACAACATAATGGCACAACATTTTTATAATATCTTTCTAATTTTGTTATATTTTATTTTGTCTTGTAAAGAATTAACAACTCAACAGTTTTGAAAATATTGTGACGAAAACAAGATGTCTTAACATTTTCACAAAAAAATGCTATGTTCACTACATTTTCACAACAAATCATAAGTAGTAGGTTGTTACAGGTTGTTATTAGTGGGCAAAAAAGTTGTTTCATTGGTAAGTTTAAATTAGAACAAAAAAAAAATTACCACTTATAATTTGTTATGAAAGTATTGTGAAAAATATTGTAGATATAACACTTCTTTTTTCACAATAACTTTATTTTTAGTTGTGGTTAGTTCCAATATGATATTTTATCATTTAATTTCTTCCTATAAAGAATTAACACCTCAACAATTGTGGAAATGTTGTGCCAATTTGTTGTTTAATATTTTATTATAATGTGAAACAATGCGAATTGGGAAAACCAAAAATAATGTAGCAAATCTATTGTAGCTTTACGCATTAACCAAAAAAAAAAAAAAAAAAAAAAAGGTGGCAGCCAAACATTGAAAATTGAACAAGCCAAAACTACTGTAGTGAAACTATGGTAGCTTTTCCCATTCACTCTTTTTATATATAGATTACTAAGTTTGACTAAACCAACAAAAAAAAAAAAAAAAAATCTATGAATGCAACAAAATATTAAAATATTTTCACAATGCCTCTATTTTCAACCGTGGTGATCTCAATATGATATTTTATTATCTTATTTTGACCTATAAAGAATGTACACCTCAGTAGTTGTTAAAATATTGCGATAATAACAAAATGTCATAACATTTTCGCAATACAATACCGTTATAATTAATTATGCTAGATCTCGGTATGATATTTTATTATTTTATTTTGACCTATAAGGAATTGACACATGTGTCATAACATTTTTAGAATATCTCTATGTATACATTGTGCTTACAATGTAAATTTATATTGCAGACATAAAAATTGGCAAATTTTGTACACATTTACAAAATTTGTACAATATTTACCATTTTTTTTTGTGCAAATGTATATAATATTTGCTACTTTTTATTTGCCTACAATGTAAGCTTACATTGCAAGTATTTAGTAAACATATAAAGATCCTTAAAAAAAAGAAACAAAGTTCAAACCAACTACGTATTTGAAGGAAAAAAAAAAAAAAAAAGGTGCAACTCACCAATTGAATAAACCAAAAATACTATTCATGAGCCTATTTGCTCTTTTTATATAGTTAATAGAAATAAGTTGGATTCAATTAAACTTCTTCTCAAAATTTGATGCACTGAAATAATTAATAACTAGCCTAATCACATGTGTGATGAGTCTTTTTTTTCTTTTTGGATTTTATGTCATAATTGTCTATTCATAACCAAATTTTCTATAACATTTTTCATATAGTTCACATATTATAGTAGGTCATAAAGTTACCAATTCACAATATAATTCAATTCAGAAAGTTGTATATAAATTTTGTTAATGAGCTTGCCAATTTCGATAAGAAAACTCTGGACCATTGGAAAGAATTCAATGTATTAAACAGAAAGTATAGAAGAAGATAGTGCCGATTAGAAATAAGATAATAATAAATAAACAAATAAATAAATAAAATAACTAACTGAAGGAATTTTGTGGGTTTGCAGTTTGAGGGATTTAACATTATTAGAATTATTATTACACATCTTTGGGAAGGTGAAGAGGGGAACAAATGAATAGGGTTTTTTTTTTTTTCTTTTTTTTTTTTTTTTTGTAGAAAATTGCAATTTATTTTTATGTGGTTTAGTTTTTTTTTTTTTGTGTGACATAGGTAGGTTTTTTTTCTTTCTTCTTTTTCATAGGAGTGTGGGGTATTTTATTTCTATAGAACATGGGCATAGGCAAACCCCCGCGGGGGGGTGGGGGGGTGTGGGGGCATGCCCCCTGAGTTATGAAAAAAATCCGAGCCAAACTTCACAAATACAACCCAAACTTCCCAACCTAGCAACCCCAAAGATCAAAACTTCTCTAGCCGCAACAGCCACCACAAATCATCAAGCAATCAAGCTACCCTGGCCCCCCAGAAAAAAAAATCCTAGCTCCACCACTGAACACTGGGTAGTTTGTTTTATTGATAGGACTTATGGATAGCACAATGGAGTACGCAACACCAGGGAATCTACGAAATCAATTTTGATGGAGCTTTGTTTATAGATACCCTGATGGTCTGGATTTTGTTTGGTGCTCTGTTGAAAAAGGCCTTGTGTTGTCTTGGGGTAAGCCTACGTGATCTACAGAGGAAGTTAAAAAGGGTGACTCTAAAAACTTGTTGAGCAATTGTTCATTGATCCATGAAGCTGAGATATCTGCCAGAAACTTTGAGATCCCACTCAATTAGTCACATCGGGCGAAAGAGCAATCAAGTTGTTCATTCTCTAGCTAGACTCGCTCAGCATAGTAGTGATCCTTTGGTATGGCATGAAGAATATTCTAGTGTTATTCAAAGATGGTTGTTAAAAGATGTATCCAAATTTTGCTAATTACTGGTAATTAATTGGAATCACAATTTTCCTTTAAAAAAAAATTAAAGATTTCATTTTTACAATTATAAGGTTTAATTTGTAGTTTTTTGAAACTTCATTGTTGAATTTATTACTTTTGAAACTATATAGTTTAATTTGCTATGTCCTTAAAATATAGGTTTAAAATTTAGTTTACCTTTCTTTTTCTTTTTCTTTTCAAAATAGTTAAATTAAAAACTATTGTCTCTTCGTTCAAGCACAACACAAAGGAAGTTAAAATGCAATAGAAATTGCTCATTCTCATGTTGATTCAAATTTCCAATACAAAGTTTGCAGTATTAGATAAAATGCAAACAAAAGCCCCCCCGCAAAAAAAAAAAAAAAAAAAAAAAAAAAGAAGTTGTCTCGAATGAAATATATCAATATTTGTTTTGAATTTCCTTTTCTTTAATGGAAATTTTATCGAATTCCAATGAGCAGAAATTAGAAGTAGTTGGAAACTCATTCCCAATGTATTAGACCAATTTCAATTCCGAAATTATATCTGCACTTCCACAATATACAAGCCTTCCTTATTTTAAATTTTCTTCTATATACATTCATTGCACTGTGATCCATTATTTTAATCACTAATGCCCATTTTAACCATTCATTTGGCACTTGGAAATATGCATACATGCAAATCTCAAAATTTTTTATGTGAATAAGCCAATTCGTTCATACCTAGCTTATATAATTTTAGAAACTTGCCAATAATGGATCTCGCATGCACATTGCCACTAATATTCATTAACTTATAGGCGTTTCCATCAAAGACCTCGTTGATTAAGAAAGGTCCATCCCAATTAGGGGACCATTTACCTAGATATGGATCTTTAACCCCTATAGGCAAGATAACTTTCCAAACTAAATCCCCAATGGTAAATGATTTCGCCTTAATTCTCTTGTTATACATCTTAAATACTTTTAGCTTTTGTACAACAATAGATCTAAAGCTGCCATGCTAGCCTCATCTATTTTATCAAGTTTTGCAAACATTGCATCCTGATAATCCAAATGGGTCAATTCATTTTGCCATGTAATCCTCATTGATCTCACAGTAATCTCCATGGGTAAAACTGCATCATGGGCAAAAAATAAAGAATATGGGGTAGTGTTTATGCTCATTCTTTTCGAAGTTCTATATGCCTATAATACTTCAGACAATAAATCGTTTCAACTTGTAGGATTTCTAGCCACTATTTTCCTCAAATTATTCTTGATAATCTTATTAGTGGCCTTTGCTTGACCTGTGCTTAATATGGTGTGGAATTCAAAATTCGAATAACATATTCTTGTGTGAAGTCTTTTATTCTGGTTCCATTGTCCACTGTTATAGATTGAGGAATTTCAAACCTGTGGACTATCATTTCTTTTATAAACTAAATAACATCAAACTCACCCACTTCTTTATAAGGTTTTGCTTCAACTCATTTCGTAAAGTAATTAGTTGCAACGATTATGAAGCAATTTTTCTTTCTCGAGATTGGTCTGATTTTTCCAATTAAATCTATTGCCCATCCTCTAAAAGGTCATGGTTTTGTTGCTGCATGAAAATCTAAAGCAAAAATCCTAAGAATTGGACCATGTTTTCAGCATTCTACACAACCTTGTGCATATTTAATGCAATCTTTCAATACACTTGGCCAATAGTAATTGTTGGGAAATTTAGACCCCGGTTGAAAGAATTAATAAGTTTTAAACCCAAGTTGTTAATTAGATTTATTATGAATTAACCTTGTTAAAACAAACTAACATCAATATCATGTAAATATCATGCACAACAGAAAAATAAATAAGACAAGATATGATGACCCAGGAAAAGTAATGAAACAAACTAGTTTCACAATAAAAAAACCTGGGGGGAAACCTTCCCGAAAAGCAATCCACTATAATAAAGAGAAGTTTTAGATCTAGTATAAAACATTTGTCCTTAAACTCTACAATCCCCGTAGATGAACTTACAACAAAAACCTTCTACTACTTCAGAACCTCTGAACTCTTTAATATATGAATGTCACCATTTTGCACAGATCCTAGTATGTAACTAGCCAATGATGCATGAGTCTCAATATGTGACTAACTCTAGCAACTTGAAGATGTTGTTGGCTGCAAAGTTCTTCACTTCATCAACAATTAAGATCAAGAAGCACTTGGTTACAAAACCCTAAGGCGTAAAAGACGCAGTAACTTCTTGGAGAGAGAATAAGGCACTCGGTCACTTTTTGCATGTGTTCTCCTTGTATTCTCTTATGTGACGGCTTTTAAAATAAGCCTTATATATGTCTAGGGTTATGAGAAAAAAAACCTTGCACAAATACATAAGCATAGGCCGAAAATCAGATCTAAAAATTTTGATTTTGTAGATCTCAATAGATACTGTATCTGTCAAGCAGCTGTCGAGACCTCGATAGATATATCTGTCGAGTTATCTGTTGGGCTTTAATGAACAGCACTTCTTCACTTGTTTCTTGGACATATTTGCATAGCTTCAATACTAGACTTGAACTCTTGTTCCTTGAAGTACTAAAACCATCTTAGATCTACCAAATTGCAAGTAAAGTGCATTTTGTCAAAGGATTAACCAATTTATAATATGTTCTAACAAGTTCCACATATGTCCTAACAATCTCCGCTTTTGGCAATCTGTGACAAAACCACAACAAACAAATGAAGTATGAGAGAAGTCATAAATCACTAAACTCATAATCACTTGTTGAGTACAATAAAATCTAATCCTAACACAAACTCTTGAAAAACTTTGTAAGAAGAGAGCTCATGGCATGATAGACTTTGACAAACTGTCTTTCTGAAACACTTTAAACAAAACTTATCAAGGCATCTTAGTGTGAAACAGAAATATAAGATTGCATACATAAAGAAATATGTGTATAAAGATAGAAAAGAAACAATACAAGGAGAGATAGGTGAAGAAGACATACATCATATATATATATATATATATATATATCAAAGATAAGCACAATGTATGTAAAAATGGTCATAAGACTGGTGTACAAGTAGCTAAAAGAAGCTCCTGTAACAACAAGGAGGTAAACACTCCCCCTAACAAGATGAAACACAACTCCCCCTTACAAAGGCATGTATTTCTCCCCTTAACATGTAGAATCTTAAAAAGAAACCACATTTTCTCCCCCCCCCCCTTTTTTATCATGATTGACAAAGGGTACAAGAAGTTATAAAACTTCACCCGAAAAACATAAAGATGATCAAAGATGATCAAGGGAGCACAAGAAATTTATATAAAAGCATGAATGTAATGAAACAAGATACTATGGATAACAAGATAATAGAAATATGCAAAACATGTGAAAAACAATGCATTAAAGGTCCTAACAGATCGAGAAGCTGTCGAGCTGCTATCGAGCAGAAGCCAACCTTGATGGATCGAGAATTTGTCGAGAATCTATCGGCCAGACAGAAGGTTTCTCGATGGATCGAAGAAGCTGTCGAGCATCTATCGAGAAGAAACCCAGAAACCTCGATGGATCGAGATTACGTTAACTTCTGTCGAGAAAAGAAGAAAGAAGGGCTCGATAGAAGAGAATCTATCGAGGATCTATCGAGAAGCTGTTAAGCTTGAAGAAAACAGGTTTTTCAAAGAGAGGAAAAACATATAGAGATGAATACAATAAGCAAACTACTCAAACATAGATCCGATCAACATTTTAAGCTCTCAAAAACATCTCACAACAAGAAAATGCAAAGCATCCATGATCCAAAACACACACACACACACTAAACAAGTCTAATCAATTTTATATTTCAAAAACAAGTTAAGACAGTTTAGTGAGTATATATTAACACATGTATTCCTTGTGATAACCAAATCACATTGTACATGCACATGTATCAAAAGTAGTAAAGAATTTTGCATGTTGTGTGTGAAAACATCACAAGATTGCATAAGTGTCTCATGTTATGATGATTTGAGATTTAAGATTTGAGAAAATCAATTTAACTCACACACTATCATAACTGTTTGATGGGGACTATCACCTTCGAGGTACATCCTATAACTCTCATATCTTCTAGAAACACACTTGCAATCATATTTAAAAGCATTTTGATTCTTTTTGCTTTTATTTTTCTTTGCATATATTTTTTTTTTGAGCATATCATGCATGGGCATATAAGAGAGAGAGAAGAAAATACCCAATTATATTAAGCTTAAACATCACAATTTTGCTATACTGAAGCATACAGATGTTATTTCATGATTGACGAGCTTTAGTGGTGAGATGGTTATTTATGCCTTTCTCTTAGGATTTTTTTAGTCATTCTCGTCAAAAAGAGTGATATGAGTGTTAAATATAAGAGATTACTTAATTGTACTCATCACAAACACAAGCCACAAAGCTCACTTGCTTAGTTGTGCATTGAGATGCTTATCTAAGTTACAAAAGATACAAAGTTTAGAAAATTTTGTTTCAATGGCCATCCAAGGTACACAAGTACCAATATACACAAACACATTATTTTTGTATTTTTTTCCCCTTTTTTTCTATTTTGAAAATAAAACAAATAAAAACTAAACAACCAAACAAAAACAGACAAACAACATGAAAGCATGAAAGAAGGTGCAGATGCATGAAAGCATGATTCTAAAAGTAGATAAGAAATCAAGCAAAGAAAGTCTTACTTTAGATAGAAAGAATTAAAGTAGAGGACAAACAAAAAAGACAATTAAGTCATAGGCTTCTTTCTCACCCACACAGCATGAGTTTTTGGCCGTGAAGATGAAAAAGCACGTATCCTAATATGACTACTAAAGGACATAGAAGAATTAAAATTCTCCTGAAATTGAGTTAAAAAGCTCAAAACTTTTAATAACTCGCCAAACAAAAGTGTAGGTCCTTAAGAGGAAACCTGTGACTGTTTAGAGACTTGCTTTTGAGGATACAACTTAAAGCAATTAGGACGAATGTGTCCAAAAACAACACAATGGTGACAAACATGAGGTCTAACAAAGGATTTAAAATTAGCCAAATCAGTTTTGAATTTCATACCTTTATCACCTTTCTCAGATTCGGGTACAAAGACAGTCTTTGATCCAGAAGTCGTGGAAGAGGAGGGGCCGAAGGAAACAACATATCCTAAGCCAGTCTTATCAGAATTAGGTTTTTGAGCACTCAATACCTCATCAAGCTTTGCACTAGACATCCTTTCTATTTGAGTTCTAGCTTGACTAAGCTCAATCTCGAGATTTTTGACCTTCTCTTTTAATAAGGTGTTCTCCATAAAAAAAGTCTCAACTAACCTTGTAGTCTCATCTAATTTGACTTATAGATCAACTTTTTCAGTTTTTACCTCATTAAGCTTGAAAGTTCAATTAGTGTGTAAACACTAATGAATGTTTAGACCCCCAATTTCAACAATACAAACATAAGCTTATACACAAATAATATATGTGTGGAATGATGAATATAAGCTATATCCAAATTAGTAAAACACTCTAAACCATAATTAATCACAAACACTACAGCAATTAAAAGGTAAAGAGTAAGGGAAGAGAGATAAAAATACAAAGATAACACCGACACGTGTTATTGAAGAGGAAACTGAAGAACTCGGCGAAAAACCTCTCCACCGCCCTCCAAGTGGTCAAATGATCCACTAAAGAATAAAGTTGAGATACATGAATAGCAGAAGACCCTTCAAGCCTAATCTACTCAATGCACCTAAGCCCTCCAAGCTTATTGCTCCAACAGGATTAAGCCAAACCGTGTTGATGGTTTTTAGACCCCTTAAAACAATTGATTTAACCTAGGTAATTAGCCAAGTTGTTACTTAGTCCAAATTAACAAGTCTAGGTTATCACAATAATAAAGATCAAATCAAACAAAGCAGTGGAAAATAAATAACACAAGATATGATCACCTAGGAAACCAAACCGGTAAAAACTTGGGGAGGATTTGACCTATCTATCCTCAAGGTAAACTTGAATCCATTATCTTGAAAGAATCGAAATTCATACAATAAGACTTATAAGCCCCCACGCTCGACTTCTTATTGCTACCAACCAGTAGAACTTACTGGCACGACAACGTGCAAACTCCAAATTCATGGACTCCTTCTTTCTTGGATTCACCACCAGATACAAGCACACCCGCTTGTGTTTTCTTTAAGTTTCAATGGCAGCAACTGAATTGATCATCAAGGTGTAGATAAATCTTCTCCTTGAAAACCCTAAGTTTGTGTAAAGGAAAGCTCCTCTAGATCTCACAAGAGATTTACACAAACTGCAATTATGAGCAACCCTAAAACGTGGCTAGGGTTTGCCTTTTATACTTAGGACAAATAAGAAACCCTAAAAACGTTTTAAAACACTTAGGGTTGAGTTGGAAAAATCTGTAGAAAAACATTCTGCCCAAACTTCGATCGATCGAGCCTGTCTTTCGATCGATCGAGCTAGGCCGAAAGGCACAATCCTTTCCTGCTTTAACTCGATTCCAACTTTACATAAATGCACAACTTTGAGCTAGACTTAAACACTTCTAAACACATTCTTTTGATCATGGTTTGCCAACAATATAAATTAGAGTTCTAAATACATAAATCCTAAGTCTTTAGAACCTAACACGTGTCTTCTTTAGCTTCCCAAATCCTGCAATAAGCCCATTGCATCAACCAAGTAAATTGGTCATCTCCAAATTGCTTCCCAAGTACCAAAATACCTCCTCACTGATATGGGTATGGTGAGATAAGGATTTGACAAATGTACCTCTCAAGGATATGTTAATAGAGAAGGTGAAAGTAGAGGAATTTGGAGAATCAAATGTCAAAAATTGTGGATGAATCAATCTTACTTTTCTCTAGGGTTTCTCTCTCCAAATTCTCTCTGGAAGCTCTCTATATTTCGTGGGTATAAGGATATTTATAGTGGTGTATGTGAGGAATGTGAAAAGTCAGTTTTCATCCAAACAAGGCATTCTGGCGACTCAATCTCCCAAGTTTGAGTCGCGAGCTGATAGCCTAGCCAGACTGTATATTTTGTCCTGTAGTGCTCCAGCTGTCATGACCGTTCAGTTTCTTGCATGCTTCACACGTGTGCCACTTTAGTAACTTGCCAGTCGTGAGATCCAGTTGCGAGGCTTCTTTGTATGCACACATCTTGAGTTTTCTTCTCACTTTCTCCTACACTACCCTTACATATTTTCCACCTAAATACAGTGTCTCTAATTGCTAAAATACAAGCAATTTGGTACGGAATAAAAGCCAACACATGATTGAATAAATTCAACCTTATAAAGCTCTTTTCTACAACGATGAGAAGTCTTTTCAGATTTTATAAATTCAATGCATAACTTATCATAGGCTTCCTAAAGGGTCAACTTCTTGGGTACTTCATCATTAGAGGAATCCTTACTGTCACTAGCACTCTTCACAATCACCTTATCGGTTGTGGCAGTAAAAGCCATAAAGTGACCACATTCATCCACATACTCATCAGAAGTGTCATTCTCAGTATCACTCTAGGTAGCAACCAACCTTTATCTTTTTACTTCTTGGTCTTTTCCTTCATAAGGTAGTTTGGGCACTCTATCCTCATATGCCCAAAACCTTTGCACTCATGGCACTAGATAAGGGATTTCTCACTTTTACCCTTCCTAGAGGATTTAGATTTCCTAGGAGGTTTGTTCTTATCCTTTTTCCTATATTGAAGAAGCTTGATAATCTCATTAGCTATGAAGGTTAGATCCTCATCCCCATCATCATCATCATCTTCATCTTCATCTTTGCTTTCATCTTCATCTTCTCTTCATCTTCAGAGTCATCAATCTCTTCCTCTAGACCCTTAAGACCCAAGTTTCTACTTTTTCCACCTTTTCCCATTAAACCTAATCCCATCTCATAGGTTTTTGAAGGTTCCCTACAAGCTCAGTCAAAGGAATTTGATCAATGTCCTTCACTTCTTCAATGGCAGTGATCTTGGCATGGAATCTTTCAAGTAAAGACCTAAGGATTTTCCTAACAATTTTGGAATCTACTATAGATTATCCAATGTTGAAAGCAGAATACACAATATCCTTGAGTTTAGCATAGAACTCATCAAAGGTCTCGTCCTCCTCCATCCTTATTTCTTCAAAACTACTAGTGAGTCTTTGAAGCTTCACAGTCTTTACTACCTTGGTACCTTCATAGGTGGTCTCAAGAATGGTCCATGCTTCCTTGGCAATTTCCGTGGATGATATTTTCTTGAATTCCTCATTAATCACCCCACTAAATAAAGCATTCAAGGCCCTACTGTTGAAATTTGCTGCTTTGATTGTTGCTTCATCCCAATCCACAGGCACTTCCTTTGGCTTAATCCAACCAACTTCAACAGCTTGTCATATTTCTTCACCAAAAGCCTGCAAAAAAAACTTTTATACGAACTTTCCAGTACACATAATTAGTGCCATCAAATAAAGGAGAAATCAAAAGAGATTATCCACGATCCATAACAATGGGGGTCAAGGATCACACTCAGGAAATTAATCCAATCAGAATGTACCCACTCTGATACCACTTGTTGGGAAATTTAAACCTCAATTGATAGAATTAACAAGTTTTAAACCCAAGTTGTTAATTAGATTTATTATGAATTAACCTTCTTAAAACAAACTAACATCAATATCATGTCAATATCATGCACAACAGAAAAATATATAAGACAAGATATGATGACCTAAGAAAACCAATGAAACAAACTAGTTTCACAATAAAATACCTGGAGGGAAACCTTTCCAGAAAGCAATCCATTATAATAAAGAGAAGTTTTAGATCTAGTACAAAACATTTGTCCCTAGACTCTACAATCCCCGTAGATGAACTTACAGCAGAAACCTTCTATCGCTTTAGAACATCTGAACTCTTCAATATATGAACGCCACCCTTTTGCACGGATTCTAGCACGTGACTAACCAATGATGCACGGTTCCCAGTAAGTGACTAACTCTAGCAACTTGAAGATGTTGTTGGCTACAAAGTTCTTCACTTCATCAACAATGAAGATCAAGAAACACGTGGTTACAAAACCCTAAGGTGCAAAAGACGCAGTAACTTCTTGTAGAGAGAATAAGGCATTAGGTCACTTTTTGCATGTGTTCTCCTTGTATTCTCTTATATGACTACCTTTAAAATAAGTCTTATATATGTCTAGGGTTCTGAGAAAAGAAACCCTACATAAATACATAAGCATGGGCCGAAAATAAAATCTGGAAATTCTGATTTCATAGATCTCGATAAATATTGTATCTGTCGAGCAGCTATTAAGACATCAATAGATATATCTGTCGAGCTTTAATGAACAGCACTTCTTCACTTGTTTCTTGGACAAATTTGCATGGTTTCAATACTAGACTTGAACTTTTGTTCCTTGAAGTACTGAACTCATTCTAGATCTACCCAATTATAAGTAAAGTGCATTTTGACAAAGGATTAACCAATTTATAATAACATATGTTCTAAAAAGTTTCACATATGTCCTAACAGTAACCATATTTGTGTATCAACCATTTCATTTTATACCTGATTGGTGTGAACCATATATGCCTTCATGGACTTCTGCTAAGAATTGATTTGATTCATCATCACTAATGCATTTCAATAGTATACCGTCAACTCCTCTTTTGAATAAAGTTCATCTTGATCTCCCATTAGTACAAATTTTCTAGCTTTAAGTTTTAAAACATTATTTGTACAACCACTAGGGTTTTTTAAATAATCCATGATTGGGTTTCTCCAATCAGTAACTTGGGTATCAAGATGAAAAACTTGGGTCCCTAATTCCCTATCAATAACTAATGGGAGTATCCTTTTACTTAAACACATGGGACTTTGTGCAACCTGATCAGTTTCTTTACGTCCAGAAGCACTCTATGCCATGCGATTGGCTTCCTCATTCTTACTTCAAGGGACATGGTCTAACTTAGAGTCGCCAAACTGTTCTAGCAGTTGTCTTGTAGCCACAAAGTATGGTGCAATGGATGCACTACAACATTTATATTCACCAACGAGTTACCTAATTACTAATTGTGAATCACCATAAACCTCCACACTTTTTATTCCCATTTCCAATAATATCTCTAACCCAATGATCAAAGCCTCATACTCAACTTGATTGTTAGAATAATTTCCTTCTAACTTAAAGGCCATTTGGGTTTTAAACAAATTGATGATTCTAAAATCACACCAACACTTGACCCATATGTGGTATGTAAACCATCAAAATTTAATTTCCAATGCACTAAAGCAACAAACATGGTTTCGTTTATATCTATAACTTCATTGCATGGATGATTAGCCAAAAAATTAGCTAATGCTTGGCCTTTTATTGCTTTCTGTGTTACATATACTAAGTGAAATTCAACTAAAGCTAAACTCCATTTACCCATTCTACCAAGCAAAATAGGTCTAGATAACATATATTTCACTACATCAATCTGTGCAATAATATAAGTTACATGAGAAAGCATATAATGTCTTAACTTAGTAGCAATAAAATACAAAACCAAACATAGTTTTTCTATCATTGAATAATTTAATTCTGCTTTATTTAATAATCTACTTATATAAAAAAAAACAGCCTGCTCTAGGCCTTTATCATTGTCTTGAGCCAGCAAACTTCCAATAGAATCTTGGGTCACAAATATATATAACTTTAAAGGTTTCCCACTTCTTAGAGGAATCAACATTGGTGGTGTGGACAAATATCTCTTGATTGTATCAAAGGCCAATTGACGCTCTTCATTCCAAGTAAAATCTTCATGGTCTTTCAACCTTAATAAAGGAGAAAATACCTTAATTTTACCTGCAACATTAGAAATAAACCTTCTTAAAATATTAACTTGGCCCAAGTGTTAGGATAAGTGCCCTAAAATCCTATTGTATGCCATGTATGACATTATGTTCTATGTAATAAAGTTGTTTTATTATTATCTAAAATAATGGTAAAATGAATATTTGGACATTATCATATAGTCCATGAGATGCATAGTATATGATTTATGTGATTTAGTCACAGAAGATATAAATCACAAGTTCTTTGTAAACTCAGAATTTTAGTTCGTAATCAATGATAAAATTGGGTATTTCATCTACGAAGACCATAACATATCAACTAAGATGATTTGTCTTAATCATGGAAGTGGAGACTTCTAGTTGATATGTTTTTAGTTTCTAAAAAAAAAAATACATATCGAACTGGACCGCTGTGAGATTTATTATTCTACTAACGACTGTTAAATGAATAATAAATCTCACAACTTCTATTTACATGAACTCTCAATCCTGAGAGAATAATGAACTTGGTCATGAAGTGTAAGTTGCTTTAATAAATCAGGAGTAAGATCTAAAATCACGATCAAAACCTCAATATGTTGAGTGGCCACATTTAATGTTGAAGGAACATATATTCTCAAGATGGAATTCATAATCTCTTAATGGAGATATAAAATATTCCATTCAGATAAGTTTAATGGGTTTGGTTATTTAGAGTGTTAGGCCTAACCACTTTAATAAAAAGTTACTAAAGTATATATTTATGAAATTGGATTTCATAAATATATGATGAATAACTTAAAGAATTAAAACAGGTACTCAAGGATTAAGATGTAGTAATTTTTAAAGTAGTAGTCAATTTTTATGACTTTGTATTATTACGAATATTTTAATGAAGGGATTGAATGTATAATAAAGTTTTGGGATATAATTTATTAATAAAGCCTAGAGTGTAATTATATTTATATAGTGGTATTAAATATAATTAATAGTAATTTTAGGCTTGTCAAGAGTTAATAGAAAGGCCCAAAACCTATTGGAGCTAGTGTCTTATTTGTCCATTTTGGTCCCATTCCAAGTCACATACTAAAACCTAATTGGAATGGCCCAAAAGGTTAGCCCAATTAGATAATTAGTTATATATAAGGAGAGAAACATACAAAATTTTGTAATGAATAAAAATAGTGTGTATGTGAGTGTAAGCCACTCTCTTATTCTCCCTTGAACACATGTATAAACTGATTGAGAGTCCACACTTCTTGGGCATAAGTGGAATTGGAGTGAAGATTAAAAGAATTCCCAAGTACTTCTAATCTTTGGTTTTGATTTTCACCGCACCAAGGTATACTTTCTTGTTCTTAAATTTTGAAATTTACATAGTATATGTTATCAATTGTGAATGAAGTAGATCCATTAATTTTCTGCTGCGAATGTTTTGTATGCGACACAAACTATGTTTTTCCTACACCAAGAACCTTTGTAGTTCTTTTTTATTGGAAGGAGGTTTAGCCTGCATGATTGCCTTGGCTTTGTTTTGGTCTATCTCAATTCCTCTATTATGCACAAGAAGACATAGAAAATTTCCTGCTTGCACTCCAAAGGCACATTTAAGAGGACTCATTTTCAATTGATGTTTTCTCATCCTCAAAAAGGCTTTCTCTAAGTTATATAGATGGGTATTTAAGTCTTAAGATTTAACCACCACATCATCTATATAAACTTCCATAAACTTTCCAATCATGTCATGGAAAATTAAATTCATGGGTCGCTGATAAGTCCCACTGGCATTTTTTAAGCCAAATGGCATTACTACCCATTCAAATGTTCCAATAGAACCTGGACATTTGAAGGCAATTTTGTGGACATCCTCTTCTGCAATGAAGATTTGGTTATCACTTGAATGCCCATCCATAAAAGACAACATTTTGTGTCCTCCACTCCATCTACCAATACATCTGCGATTGGCATAGGATACTCATTTTTGGGTGTTGTTGCATTTAAGTTCCTAAAATCTTTGCACACACATAATTTGCCATTTTTCTTAAGAACTGGAACTATATTAGAAAGCCATTCTATGTACTTGGCTAGCCTTATGAATCCTGCTTGCAATAATCTTTTGATCTTTTTTTTCACTTTCAAAGTAACCTCATTCACCATCTTGCAAGGAGGTTGTTGGTGTGGAAGGTGTTCTTTCTTGATTGGAAGTCTATGCTCTACCAGTGTTCTGTCTAAACCTAGTAATTCAGTGTAATCCCATGCAAAGAAATCCTTAAACTTCTTCACCACAGCTAGCACTTTATCAAATTGTTCTTGTGTAAGGTGACTACTAATATACGTCACTTTCTTTTCTTCTTCAATTCCAAGATTCACTTCTATCAAAGGGTCTTGAACTCTTGCTTTTAATACATTTGGATAGGACCTTTACTAAGAGAATTTAAACTAATTAAACCTGGTTTCCTATCTCTCTTTCTTCTTCCGATACGCATTCTGCAAAGAACATACTTTGTCCTATTTTATTCTCAAGAGTGTAATTTATTACTTTGTCTTCAGCTAGTTTAATGGCCCTTAATTTCCCTGGAGTAAGTGAACTACTTATCAGTAACAGGTTCCTCAACTATATATGGCATTTGTTGCTCTACGATGTTGTCTTCAAACCATTCCTTGCCAATTTCTTGGCCAATAACATCTTCTCCAGCAAAACATGGTTGTTCTTCAGCCATTTCCGCCCTTGTTGGCTTGCCATTGTAATCAAACTCTGTCAGTTTCAAAATTCCAACATTTTTGTTATATAATTGAGCATCAATTGTATTTTTACATGCATCGAATGGCCTATTATCAGCCTTCACCATCTCAATAGAATTACCATTATTCCAAAAAATTAGAAATTGATGTAGGGAGGAAGGGATCACCCAATTTGAATGTATCCATTCCCTTCCTAACAAGGCATTGTAAGCTACCTTAGTATGAACAACAAAGAAGGCAACATTTGTAATCTTATTCCCCTCCTCTAGTTTTAGTAGATTCACTAGCAAACCACTAACTAAAACATCTAATTGAATTAAATTTGCCTCTATTTTATTGATTTTTTTTTCAAAATTCCCTAAGGAAAAATATTAACTGCAGCACCATTATCTACTAAAACTCCATTAATAGGTTTTCCATCTATGTGAACTTTAATGAATAGAGGCTTCAAATGTTGTGACATTCTTTTAGATGTTTTCTCAAAAATAATTTTACATGGTGGGAATTCTAGCCCTGCCTTTGCTTTAGGTTCCAAATTCTCCATCTCTTCATCTATTAGTAGGATATGACATGCCCACTGAGCATTTTATCCTTTAGAATTAAAGTCATCATTTTTAGTAATGTTCTATTTTGCCATAAAATCTATTGGTAGTGTGACCACATTACATTCCACATTACTGGAATTTCATTTTCTTTGTTCAAATTTGAGTTCCTCTCCAAACTCATTGAATGCTTCCAAATCATTCAAGTCTTCAATATCTTCAAGGGCTTCTATCATATTTGCATCTCCAAATTCCTCCAAAAACTCGCTTCCTTTAATCTCCTCTGATAGGCCAAAAACGTATTGACCCCTTGTGATGAATTAATTGATTAATTAGCCAAATTTATTAATTAATCAAATTAACATGCAAACATGTGGTAGCACAAACATATCACCAATTAAACTAAGTATGTAGCGGAAAATAAATTGACACGGTGATTTGTTTACAAATGGGGAAAACTAACAGGACAAAAACCCCACCGGGTGATTTTAAGGTCACCACTCCCGAAATTCCACTATCATTACAACAAGCGGTTACAAGTAAAGGAATCCCAGTACCCTATACCAATCTATAGTTGAACCCTTACCCCAATACCTAATTGCACTTGTTCTGTAGTGACAATTTCTCCTTTCGATGCATAGCTCCCAGTACGTGACTAACCAATTGCGCAGATCCCAGTACACGACTTCAATCACCAACTAGAGAAGGTTGTTGGCTGCAAAGTTCTTCAGTTCATCCCAACGATGAAGATCAAGAAGATGCTTGGTCACAAAACCCTATGGTACACAAACATAGCAACTTCTTCACAACAATGATGAACTAGGGCAAATTCCGTCTCCGGTCACAATTTGCCTAAACAAACTTTGCTCAATAATTGTGTAACTTGTGAACTCTTTGACGGCCCTTAAAATAATCATTTTATATGTCTAGGGTTGTGAGAAAAGAAAGCCTAAACACATAAACACGAATTGGAGTCAAAACAGAACTGAAAATTTGTTTTTCATAAACCTCGACAGATACCCTATCTATCGAGCTGCTGTCGAGCCACAGGGCTGAACAGCTCTTTAAGCTCGATAGATGGCTAGCTGTCGAGCTAGTTGTCGAGCTTTAATGACAGGCACTTTTCAGCTTGAATCTTGGACAAACTTGCATGGTTTCAACACTTAATCTTGAAACAAAGTTTCTTAAAGTATTAAACACATCCTAGATCTACCCAAATACAAGTAAAGTGCGTTTTGTCAAAAGATAAGTCAATTACATAAAATAGTGACATATGTTCCTAACAAGTGAATCACATATGTCCTAACATCCTCAACTAGAATGATTGAATTCATTCTACCTTTGCTTTTTTCTTCAGTCTCTAATTCAACCAATTTCTCCTCTTGCATCTCTTTTTCTTTCAATATTTCTTTTCCTTTTATTTTGTTTTTTGGCCTTCTTGCAATGTATAAAGTGATTGTGTTATCATCCATTCGATCAGACCCCAAATCACTTGTACATCTCTCTAATTTCTTATGATCTTGTCGCACAAGTTCTTGGTTCCGTTTTTTAGGTAAATCTTGAACCATTTCACTTTGTGTGCGTTTGCTTTGGTTCAAACATTCTTTGCTGCATATTATTATCAATTTTGGCTCTTCGCATACAGGTTTTATTTTCTATCAACCAAATAACACTCGGTGATGTCTTCACATATTTAGAAGTTAATGTGCCTCATTTTTGCTATATTTCAACTTTAATCTCTTCTATCTTGTTAAGTGGTGCATCATCAAAACTTTCAAGAGTTTGTATTAGCTCTTATGACTTATAAATTTGCTATCTAAGCCAACGTCTCCTTTGGGTTCTTGTCATTTGTGGAATATATGGGTTATATCCATATTTGAAATGACGCTTTTGTGGTGGTTTATCACTAATAGATTCCATGGAGTATCATTTATTTGGCTCCCCTATTGGAGGTTTGAAGTTGTGAAGTTGTTTTGGCCTCTCTACTCTTGAAAAAACTGATTCAACTTTTTCAAGTTCAACAATTGGCCTAAAATCAATATCACTTAGAGAAGGGTATATCCTAACAGCCACTTTTCCAAAAACTTGAGCCATTATGCGACAACAACGCTCACACAGGTAATCATCTTCATCATAATCAAAAACTCGATCACCTGAAAAAGAATTATGCCTTTGTAAGGCTTCTTTAAAAGTTGTAGGCCTTTGTTGTTCTACCATTTTAGCCTTTCCCTTGTTTGTTTGAACATTCTTGCCCTAAAAGCAGTTTTCTTTGCCATGCGAGCCATATTTATTTACTCACATAGAAGATCCTCCATTGATATTCAGTCTCTTCATCCCTTAGGTGAGGTGCAATGATTGTTTACCTACACATTAACACATTAATATTTTATATACATTAAATTTTGAGTTCTCATCATTTTTTAAGCCATTAATCAAAGATTCAAAATCAGCTGAAATCATATTTAAATCATGCAAAGGTGGAAAGGAATCAATATCTGCTTTCATATTCTCGTTAGGCTTTTCAAGGAATTTCAAGATTCCTCTTTCAATTTTATCTTGAATAACATTCCTAAAAGTTACACAATCTTTTTTTTTTTTTTTTAATGTGTAAAAGCATTATGACACTTACAGTAATCCCTATCACGTGTTTCTGCCTTTTCGGGATTTTGTGTCTGCCTACCAACTTTATCAACTTGGCCTCTAACAACCAATCAAAGATTTCACTAGACTTCTCTATGTCAAATGAGTAATCTCTTATAGGTGCTGAGAATTTATTTTTTGACTTAGCCTTAATGTTTTTCTTATCTAGTGCATTACATAATTGGGGACAATGACCTATAAACTCTACAATGTCTACTTCGTAATTAGGGTCATGAAAACAAGTCCCATGTGTAGAATTATTCATGTTTCTTTCTTCTTTAATGAGACTCTCATATGTAGAAGCCCTATCCGACAATTCATACAGATCAAAGAATGTCACCCCTTTGAATTTTTTCCTAAATTCGAAATTTAAACCCTTTATTGCAAACTTGACATATTCTTTCTCTAGGAGACTAATTTGACAACGAATGCAGGCTCTTTTAAACCACATGATAAATTGTTCTACAATCTCATCTATCCTTTGTCTTAATCTGGCCAAATCAGCAATTGACAATCTCAAATCTGTGTGAGAGAAATGTGTTTGGAATTTGCCCTCTAGTTTAGCCCATGAATTTGGAGAGTTAGGAGGTAAAGATGTATACTAGGCAAATGCCTGCCTAGTCAAAGAGCTTGGGAATAGCTTCATCTTACAATTTTCGTTATTTGAGACCTCTCCACACTGTGTTGTGAATTTGGACATATGTTCTAGTACAATCTTATCATCTTCTCCAGAAAACGTAGAAAATTATAGGATTCTAAACCCTCTCGAATATGGTTCTCTATCAATCCACTCTGGATATGGCATCTTATAAATTGGCCTACGTCTTTGAAATGCTGGACCATGTGTATGTTCCAAAATTTCTAAGATTTGGACCACTCTATTGTGGACTTCTTCATTATGACCATTATAATTTTGCGCATCCACTTGATTTCATTCTAAATTATTTTGTTTGATCTCAAATCGATCATTATGATGATTATTTCTTCCCATGGCCATTCTATTGTTTTCAACCCTCTGCCTTCATTGCGCAAGTCTAAGTTTATGTTTGATAATTGTTTTTTTCCCTTATTTTTTATTTCCAAAAACAATTTTCTATTTTTAAAACTAAAAAACTTGTTTGGCAACCCAAAATGAATTGAAAACAAAAACTATTCTCAAAACTTAATTTGTGAAGGAAACTGAAAATATGCAAAAGGCTGTTTTCAGTTTCTAATTTTCAAAAGTCAATGAAAATACGCATTTAATTTAATGAATCTGTTTCATTTAATAAGTTAGCATTAGAGTTCAAATCCAAGTAACAACATATTTTAGTGTTTTCTATTTTTTTCTTCAATTTTTTTTTTTTTTAATTTCAACTAACCAAACATGTTTTTTATTTCAAAAATACAAGAAAATTGTTTTTTCTTTATATTCCCAAAAACAAGTTTTTGAAAATAGAAAACAAAAATTGTTACCAAACATAACCTAAGATTTGCTCTATTTCTATTAGCATTATCCATTCTTTGAAATTGTTGAAATTGAGTCATTTCATGGCCAAATCCATTTTCTTGACTATTGCCAAACTCGTTATCCATAAATGGTTCTAGGTTTCCATTATTCATGGGGAAATCATTGTAGTCATCTAAAAAAATTTCTACTAGGTTATTATTAACCCTTTGAGGAACTCCATTGCAATGATTGTTTCTCATGCAATGGTTATTTCCTCTAAGAGGGAAATCAATGCAATGATTACCTTCTCCTCTAAGTTGGATATCCATTTGGATGGGTGTTTCAACCCTCAAAATATCTATTCGGTGACCATTTTATGTTCTCATTGGAACATTCACATGATCATTATTCTCATTCCTGTGAGAATTTTCATTATGAAGGACATTTTTTGTTCTTGGTGGGTTTAATCAAATGAAGGATACTCTCCATTCTTGTGGGATTCTCTGTAAAAGGGTTCCTAATCCTAAAGGAACTTCCATATTTTGGACATTCTCAAATAAAGGATTATTATTCACTCCTAGACCTATTCCACTAACAAAATCATTAGTTGTTCCTATGTCTAGCTGATTTAAGGGTCTATCTCTACCTATTGCATCAATGACTCGATGAACCAAATGTTGGTTTTCTTTAAGTTGTTTCATCTCATCACTCATGTGGTCAAAGCGTGCAACTACATCATCTTTCGTTTTGTTAGGTTATAGATTGACCTCAGTTAATTAATTCAATTACCTAAGTTGATTAATTAGGTCAAATTACATACAAATCATGGAGGAACCAAAAAATCACTAAATAAACTAATATACAATGGAAATTAAAGAACACGGCGATTTATTGACTAATGGGGAAAACCTCTCGCAAAGCAAAAACTCTTCTAAGTGAATTTCAGATCACCATTCCTAAGAATCCACTAATCAAGAACAAGTGGTTATAAGTATAAAGAATCTCATCACTACCCTGGACTATCCCAAAACACCAACCTACAATTGAATCTTCACTCCAATACCCAATTGGACTTGATCTTGTAGAAGACTTCTTCGCATGCACAAATCCTAGTACGTGACTAACTCCGACAACTTGATTGACTATTGTTGGCCGAAAAGTTCTTCACTTCAAAGCACGTTGAAGATCAGGAAGCACTTGATTACAAAACCCTAAGACGTACAAAATGCAGTGGCTTCTCACAAAGTGTATGAGTTCTCTAATTGAGTCTGTGTTTTTGATGACTTTAAAATAAACCTTTTTATGTTCTAGGGTTGTAGAGATAGCCTTAATCATCCAAGTCATCATGGGCGAAATTTTAGATCTGAGAATTCTAAAATCATAATCCTTGATAGATCGAGCTTATGTGGAGCTTATATCAAGCTTCTTCGTTAATCCTCAATAGATGCTAGTGTCAAGATTTAATGAAACCACTTTTTTCACTAGTTTCTTGGATCAATCTTCATGTCTTTAATGATACCACTTGTAAAGTAAACTTCACACACTTGTTGATACATTAAACCCAACTTAGATCTACCCAATTATAAGTAAAGTGTGTTTTGTCAAAGGATAAGCCAATACATACAAAATATGATCCTAACACATCTATATTTTTCTAAAAGCTGAAGTGTAGCATTATGGTTGCTACGCTTTTGTTAAGCCACATTAGCAGCCACATCATTACTTATTTTTATATTTTATTTTCTCTATTTAAACTTTTCTTCCCCTATTCTCAAAAAAAAAAAACTCTTCTTCTCCTTATTAATTCACACCTACAGTTACATTTCTTCCAACCTTTCCCCTTCCTTTTTGTCTCTTTTTTCTCTCCACTACTCTCTACCATTATACTTCCTTCATCTTTCTTATCTTTTCACACTTCTTCTCCCCATCTTATTTTGTATAAATTTGATATCATTTTCCCCATTGAATCCATATTTTTTCCCACACAAAATTGTGAGTCCTCTCTCTCTCTACTTTTTTTTGGTGGATTTTTTTTCTTTCTTATAACTTTACTTAAGGTTGATGGTTCTTTTTTTTTTTTTTTTTTCCTTTTTTTATGCTAAATTAAAAATTAGCCCCTCCAACTTTGTTCAAAATTTATGTAAGTGCTCTAACTATTGTTTTGATCATTTTAGCCTTCTAACGTTAACAATTATTTAATGTAGTCAGTCCATTAAAATTGGCCCGTTTGTCATCCAAAAAATGAGGTCATTTTGGTATTTTTGAGTTTATTAAATTATAAAATCCAAAAAAAAACTAATACTAATTTTTTATATCTAGTGACTTATACCCAGTAAATTAAAAAATCCAAAAAAAAAAAAAAACTAATGTTTTGATCATTATTTTTTTTATTATCAAATATTAGGAAGATGTAAATGCGCTTTTGGTCTCTACATTTTGATCATATTTCTATTTTGATCCCTACATTTTTATTTAACTGCTTTTAGTCCCTAGAATCATAGTTGTCAGTATTGTATGATACGCATCGTACGATAGGTATCATATCGTGTGTAAAAATTTCTGTATCGTATCGGCGTATCATAAGTGCTCATGAATTATACGATACAGTGTACGTATTGTATGAATCATATCATGTCGTAAAATCATACGTATCGTACGATTCATAGACAAATACTTTAAAATAAGTTTTTTTGTTAAAATTTGTACTTTCATTTGAATCTAACAAATTGTTAAGACTTATTTTTTCCCCTCTCTCCTACAATTGGACTACACAGTACACACTTACATTTCACTTTAACATTTAAAATTTTAATTTTTCATTTTTATCGTTATTGTTAAAGTCCAAGAAACTAGAATGCCAAAAAAAAAAAAAAAAAAAAAAAAAAAAAAAAAAAAAAAAAAAACTAAAAAAATTATTAAAATAAAAAGAACAAGAAGAGATAGTAAATGTTAATGACGAATGACGATGAAGAAAATTTTAATAAAGAAATAAATTTGCAAAATTATAAACATGATGATAGCGTAGACTTAGATGGGGTTGACTAGGTAATTTGATAAATATGATGAAAATAAATTATTATTTTTGGGTCATTTATAATATATTATCACTTTTGAATTTAAGTAATTTGAATGTGTATGTTATGAACAAATGCTAGCTTGATTTATTTAGTTAACTTGTTAAATATTATTACATAAGTGATGAATAAATTAGTTATTAGATAAATATATTCAAAATTTATAATGAATATACTATTTATATATGCATATTTATAATTTTTTATAAATTTTATTACGTGTTTGTGTATCTTACGATACATGATACGATACAATACACGATACAAAAAAATTAAAAATCGATTCATGATACAATTCATGTTTTGACAACTATGCCTAGAATGAAAAACATGTTCCATTTTGGTCCCTACCGTTACTCACTTAACGGAAGTATCCTATGTGGCAAATGGAGTATAGTACTAACACATTTAATGTTGACGTGACCATTAAAATAATAAAAAAAAATTTATTTGGCAGTTAATAAATGATAGATCTGCATTTTAAATATATATATATATATATATATATATAAACCACATCAGAAAAATAAAATAATAATTTTTTAGAAATAAAATAAATAATTCTTTTCATTATATCTTTGGAAGAGATGTTCTTCACTAGTACATGATTGTTCATGTTCTTCCTTCTTGTTCTTCCCCAAATAATATGTTTGGTTTCTTAGATATTTTTGTTTTCTAAGTTTTAAAGATTGAGAAAAACATTTTGTAGTAAATTTCTCAACTTTTCTTAAATTTTGTTGGCAACCAAACACAATATAAACTAAATACCCAATCATTCCATCTCTCTCATCTAAATTTTGTAGTAAATTCTTGTATCTCCGTCTCTCTCATCTCGAACTCTCCTCTTAGATCGGTGGGACTCTGCCTCAGATCAGTGGTCTTCTTCCATTGCTGCATTGGGTTTTGAAGGAAATTGTGATTTTCTTTTTCCAACTTTGTGAGATAGTGAGAACTAAGAAGTGAGGAGGGGATAGTTTCTACCTTTTTTTGTTATCATATGGGCGCGGAAATTGGGTTTTTGATAACTTTAGGGTACCATACTGCTAGGTGCTATGGGTATGTGAGTGTGAGCCCAACATCTAGTGCAACTTTTGTTGAACTGAAACTCCCAGGACCAGTTTACTACTCTGTAGTACAAACAATTGGCATTGGCAAGTTGAGCATTTTCAAATATATCTTAAAAAGAAAGGAAGTTAGATCTATGCCAAAAAGTTGTTTGAGTTTGAAAATTTCTTTCCCATTTTTCTTATTTTGTGGGTTTTCTATTATGTGACTAGAGAGAAAGAGGGATTGAACTTGGACCTAACAGGTTCAGAGGGGTTGCGGGTTGCAACTTGCGATAGCGGTTGGGGAGAGAGATGATATCATATTAGAGAAAGGAAGCATGAGAAATTCCTTTCAAAAAATATTTTATTATTTTTTTGGATTTTTTAATTTAATAAACTCAAAATTACCAAAATGACCTCATTTTTTGATGACAAACGGTGCATTGTTATAAAATCTATCTTTATTACTTTAGTTTCATTTTAATTTTGTCTAAGATAATGTTATAATTTTGTGATTAGTTTTAATTATTATAATAACTAATTGCAGACCCACGTGTTGCACGTGATAATTTTTTTAGATAAAATAATATTTTGGTCCCTAAACTTTGTAAAGAGTTTTTTCCCAATTAAAAAAATAAGTGTTGTTATAGGGTCTCCTACTAAATAGCAAGAACTCAAGAAAGTACGATTTGGGTAACCAAAGAAACACGATTTAAATCAAGTAATCAAGAATTATCTCAACTGGGTAATCAAAAGATATCAAATCTGAGCTTTCAATACTTCTTTGAAGCTCTATTTGTTGCAATCAAAACAAATCAAGCAAATTCCATTGAGAAAGAGATTGAGCATGGAAGAGAGAGACAGAGAGTGATGAATGAGCGAAATGAGGTCACTTTAGTTTTAAACGGTACTTTAGTACCTAGATATCACTTGTCTAGGGGGGAAATGATTGCCTTTCTCACAAGAGAATGAGCCACCTTGTTACAATGCCTACGAACATCAGATAAATTGAAAAATGAAAAATATGAGGCAAGGTATTGAATATCGGCTACAATATGACCATACTGAGCTAAGGGCCCTTGACCAACCTTGAGGGCACTGATTAGAACTGCCGAGTCTCCTTCCAATTCAACACTGTTGAAACCCAACTCAAGAGCAAGCTCCACCCCCCGTCGAGCTGCCAAAGCTTCAACATCAAAGACTATTAAGGGTATCGGTATCAATTGGGATAGGGAAGCCATGACAAGCCCCTCTTCATTCCGTATTACTATTCCCAAACCAACACAACCCTCATCTGCAAAAATAGCTCCATAGAAGTTTACAAACAAATGAAACAAGCTAGTTTAGGAATTTAGCATTTAGATTCATGATTCATCAATAGTTTAATTAGCCATTCTCAACATACACTTGACCTTCTCAACAATAGTGCCTTGAATTTGTTCAAGAAATAATTAATCTATTCCTATGAAAAATGGTTGTAAGTTTATAATAACTATTACTCTTCTTTTTTTGTTTAGTTGAAAACAATAGCTATCTCTTATTAGGTATAACAACTTTGGAATTAATATATTTCAAAAAAAATGAAAACTTCCATTATACTCATGATACCAAGGGCTAAGGGTTCCTTTCACAGTTGTGTTATGCTTTTCTATTGGGCATTTAACTATTTAAGCGGTAATTCTACAAAATTTCACCCCAAACCATTTTAAAAAAAAAAAAAAAAAAAAAAAAAAAAAAACCTAATGACAAAATACCTGTAGGGTTGGGAGTACATGTCTAAGATTTACAAAACCAACCATCAATTACAAAAAAGGACCAAGGCACAACATGAGCTCACAAAACCAGTCATTGAAAAATAAATAAATAAATAAAGGCTAAGAGCACTAAATTCAACTCACAACATCAGTAATATGTGGGGGAAAAATGTGTAGGCTGGGAGCACAAATTAATGTGTGTGTGAGAGAGAGAGAGAGAGAGGACTTCATTTTGATATTACTCAGTAATTGATTCTCGTGTAATCAAGTAATGTTTGAATAAATAGAAGTGATATGGTTGGTTTTGTTTACACGGTATCAAGTACATTTTAAAAAAATTGAGAAATGATATGACGATAACATTTTCACATTTTTAAAACAAATCTTAAGTGGCATGTTGTTATTATTGTGGCAAAAAAGTAATTTTGGTGTTAGATTCAAATTTGAAATAATAACAACTAATTACCTATGATTTGTTGTGAAATGTTGTAAAAATGTTGTGAACATAGCATCTCTTTTTAAAAATATATGCAAAAAATTATTATGCACTCTACATACTGAAACGAGTTTGTTTTAGTATTACTGTTGAATTTTTTTTTTTATTAAATATCATGATTTATATAAATATATATATATATATATATCAAATTATCAATCATCTAACAAAATTTTTTTAAAAAAATAGAATTACTTTTGAAAAAATTGGAAAAGAAATTGCATGATTTTAAAAAAATTATTTTAATCATCTGACATAATTTTCTTAAAAAATTAATTATAAAAGTTAAATTAATAAATTTTGTCTATTTTATTTTGTCAAGAAACTAAGATTTGGGTAACCAAAAAAACACATATTAAACCAAGTAATCGAGAATTATCTCATCTGGGTAACCAAAATATATCAAACCTGAGCTTTCACGAAATAGCTAAAAGCAGATTCCAGTGTGAGAGTGAGAGAGACTAGAGACTGAGAGTGATGAATGTGCGAAACATGGCTGTGGTAGATTTAGACGAGACTTTATTTCTTAGAAATCAAGTATCCTGAAAAAAAAAAAAAAAAAATCTATTGGCCATGTAACCCAACCTTATGGGCCTGACGATAAATCTAATATGAGTTGAAACAGGCCAGTTTGGGAATTTAGATTCATGGTTCATTAATTGTTTAATCTCTTTAAACAAAAATTTGTATTTTGTATTTTATTTTCTGAATAAGATATTTCCTTAAGAATATTTTTTTCATTAAATTTTAAATCAAAATTTATTCATTGCTTTCAAATTGGTTAATTTGTTATAAAATAATTGATGGATTATGTTACAAAAAATAATTAATCCATTTCTATATAAAATGGTTGATAACTTTCTTTTTTTTTTTATTGAAAACAATAACTATCCCTTATTAGATGTAACAAGTTTGGTATTTATATATGGACTGCTATATATCATGTAGATAAAAACCTTTATCATTGACTTTTTTTTTTTTTTTGCCACAAATTTAAATCATGCGAACTTAATAATTTTATATTATGTGTTAGCATCTTCTTTGCTTCTACTTCTTCTTCTCCTCAAAAATATTATGTATCATCTTTAAAGAATGCCAACAATATTGATCTGATGGAATATGTTACCTAAAATATTGAGAAATTTTTATTTTTTATTTTTATATATTACAATCTACTAAATTTTCTTTTTAAATATTTAAACCTTTCTATTTTGTATATCACTAACATGTTTTACAACCACCACTTGTTGTAACTTAATTCTTAATAATATCAATTTTTTTCGGCAAATTTTTTTTAAAAAAAAAAATTGTCTCAAAAGAGGAATTTATGTAAAGTTTTTTGCAAAAAATAAAAAAAATAAAAAAAATAAAAAAAATGAAGAAGACCTTTTACATTTCCTTGGAAATTCATTTTCTTAAAAAAAAAAAAATTGATACACCATTTATTGAACCACTTCCTACATTAAAAATATTTAAGGCTCATTATTACTTCCGTTAAGATATTATAGTTGCCTTAATTAATTGACACCAATTAGAGAAATGCCTTCTATATTTCCTTGAAAATTCAGAAGAAAAAAAAAAATTAAAACCTTTGACATACCACTTACGTAACTATATTAATAACCATTTAAGACATCTATGATATCTATTTCTTTTTTTTTTTTTTTTTCTGAGAAGGATATCCATTTCTTATTGATAACCATAAAAATTACTGTGCTTTGTTGAGTAAATGCTTTGGAAAATATATAGGAAAAATTGGAAATAAAAAGGATAATGACATGGCTACTAGTGTGGCTCATCTGGACTATAATAATAATAATAAATGTTACGCTTCTGCTTTTAGATATATATATATATATATATATTTTTTTTTTCTTTTTCCTTTAGTGATGAGATATTTGAATAATAAATTTGAAACTTATAAAGTTTAGTTGTATATTAGGCAAATATAATACACTACAACAGAAGTTAAAATATAGTTTACCTTAAAAAATATTAATTAAACACATAGAAAATAATAAAATAATATATTTGTAGAGATTAAAAGATATAAAATACTTTTAGAAATCTTTTTTAAAAAATAAACAATATTTGAAATAATTGTTATTTTTTATATATTACATCTTTGCATAATATTTATATTCTCATGCACCGTATGGATTTGCGGCTAGTTTGATTAAATTGCATGAGGATTACCTCTAGAAAAATTGAATTTAAA
Organism: Quercus lobata; assembly: GCF_001633185.2. Lineage (NCBI taxonomy): Eukaryota > Viridiplantae > Streptophyta > Magnoliopsida > Fagales > Fagaceae > Quercus > Quercus lobata. The sequence continues at coordinate 3,808,425 of NC_044912.1, read as the reverse complement.
TTTGAATGTAATCCATTATGTCCAGATTCACCATGCTCTGTAATAGGCCGTGAAACTGGACTTGGTTCTCCTGAATTAGAAGAACCAAAATTATTCTCATTGCTATTATTCCTCATTTTTCTTGTAAGGACTGGCATGTACTCCCATTGTGGTCACCAATTTGTTTTGAGAATACAAACTATCTTGTAAACAATAATTGTCCACACAAAAGAACTATTTGCGAGACAAGACTTCGCACCAAAAAAAAATTACAATTAGCTTCAACAAATCCTTACAGTTTAATGGAACTTAAATATAAAGTTGTACAAGGATACTAAAATTACCTTTGCTCATTTCCAAAGTCGACCATGTAGCTATCGCAAATGTAAAGTTCAATAAGCTCATTTGATTGGAAATTTAATGGCAAAGATTTTGAAGGGTACCCAATCCACTGAAGAAATCTTAAGCTATTAGGAAGATGTTTGGGTTCATGGAGAAGTTGAACATTATTAATTATGAGTAATTTAAGATGATGAATCTTTGAAAAAGATTCAGATTTCAATTTGCCTCTTTCGATTCATGCAACTTTTAGTACTATGCCTTGAATTACTTTTGTTCCCTACGAAATATGAACAAAAGGGGTTAGTGAATTGCAAAATGTATTATTGCAAAGCTACTTAAGTTGAAATTTATTGTATTTTCTAAATATACACTTGACTTGCTCTTTCAGATATAAAGTTTTGTTAAAAAATTCACGGTACTTTAGCTTTGAGATATAAAGTTTTGTTAAAAAAATATACGGTACTTTATCTTTAAGATATAAAGTTTTGTTAAATACATAGACGGTACTTTATTTTTGAGATATAAAGTTTTGTTAAAAAAAATACACGGTACTTTATTTTTAAGATATAAAGTTTTGTTAAATACATAGACGGTACTTTATTTTCAGATATAAAGTTTTGTTAAGAAATTCATGGTACTTTATCTTTGAGATATAAAGTTTTGTTAAAAAAATACACTGTACTTTATCTTTAAGATATAAAGTTTTGTTAAATACATAGACGGTACTTTATCTTTCAGATATAAAGTTTTGTTAAGAAATTCACGGTACTTTATCTCTGAGATATAAAGTTTTGTTAAATACATAGACGGTACTTTATCTTTAAGATGTAAAGTTTTTTTTTTTTTTTGCTAAACTCTTTAAGATATAAAGTTTTGTTAAAAACATAGACGGTACTTTATCTTTCAGATATAAAGTTTTGTTAAGGAATACACGGTACTTTATCTTTAAGATATAAAGTTTTGTTGAAAACATAGACGGTACTTTTATCTTTCAGATATAAAGTTTTGTTAAAAAAATACACGGTACTTTAGCTTTAAGATATAAAGTTTTGTTAAAAACATAGACGGTACTTTTATCTTTCAGATATAAAGTTTTGTTAAAAAATACACGGTACTTTATCTTCAGATATAAAGTTTTGTTTAAAAAATTCAGCAAAAAACAAAAAGTTTTGTTTAAAAAAATAGCTGACCCGTTTTTTAGGTTTTTTGGGGGTAATTATCATATCATATGGGCCGAATCACAGTTGTGGATGGAACAAACTCAACAAAGCACTCATTTTATAATAATGTAACTTACATTCAACACTTTTATTTTCTTTTTTTAAATAAATTGGATTCAATTAAAACTTTCATTCAACACTTTTATTGTTTAAACTAGTTATGGCAACACGTGCTTGCCATGAAAAAAGAACAATGATTATGGTCAATTTTAGATTTTATTTGTATTACAAAAAAATATATATAAATCATTTATTTTTTAAAGTACATAAAGATTTACATTAATTAAAAGAGACATTAATTTTAAGAATTTTGATAATTATATTGTAAAAAGTTAATCTCATTCGTATAAGAATTTCGATCAACCACAAAGATAAAGCACTCATTCTCATGTTGATTCAAATTTCCAATTCAAAGTTTGCAGTATTAGATAAAATGCAAAAAAAAGAAAAAAAAAGTTGTCTCGAATGAAATATATCAATATTTGTTTTGAATTTCCTATATCAACCAGATCTTCCTTTTTCTTTACTAACATCTCTTTTATCTTATTTTATCTTGTATTTTTATGTTTTTGTGTTTTTGGAGAAGAGAAACATAAAAGTGTAACAAAATTATATATCTAGTCATGTTTTTAACAGATGTGGGTTACGAAACTTTAACTGAGATAACCTCAGGTGGATAAAGTGTCAAATCTCAAATCACAGATAGACAACTTAAATTTCAGCTAAACCATAGGTGTGTAAATTATATTTTTCCCTTAAAATAATACAAAGTTTTAATATGCTAACATAATAACACATGTCAAGGTTTTTACAGCAATAATACCTAATCATACAATCCACTAATAATAATACAAACTAATGATGAATGGATCGTCAGTTGATTATGATCGTCCAGATGAAGCCGTTCCTTGCCAGACCAATCTTCTGCAACCCGTGGACGAACGAAAGGAAGTAGTTCGCCGGCGTTGTGCCTGCAAAAAGGGTCTCCGATGCCAAAGTCAGAAGGATCGACAAAGGAGAACAATGGAAGTAGTTTTCTAGAGTGTTTTCTTACCCCACCCCTTTCGGGGTTCAGTCTTTATATATGTGTGCTTGCAGGTCCTTTCTTCTAGCCGTTGGTGGAGTCTTGATGGAGGCTTTAATCTAGCCTGGTAACGTCCTTGCTGGGTGTTAATGATGAGCTGCCATTCCCAACGGTCTGAAGGTTGATTAATGTCTCGTAACCGTTCCGCGAAGAGTGGGAACGAGTGTTCGTCAATCTTTGATTGACGACCTTCTCTCTCTGGACGATTTTAGTGAGATCGTCCCTATCTTGCATTGTATGGACGATTACTATTTTGGTCGGGCTTATCAGCTGCCCCCCTATTCCATGGTCGTCCATTATTTGGACGATTATAGGAATATGAAAAGATTGTTATTTTTGATTTATTTATTTTTCAGTAATGGCGCTTGGAGTTCTGCTCCGCATTGATTGCGTAGTGGCGGCTGTGGCTCCTCTCAGTGCCACGTGTTTGATTACTACTGGTGGGAGTGCCTCGTTTCCGGTGAGTGCCTTTTCAGTTTTCCCGCAATTTCCAAGGCAGAAACCTTTGATTTCTTTTGGCTATTCCTTTCTTCATTTCCCCATTCTTTGTGCAGTTGATCTCTCCTACGCTTATTTTGCTCCTCACCTCCTCAGTTTCCTCCCTAATTTCCAAGTACGCCCACCCCCATTTACGCTTCTCTTTCCTTTTTGGTTTTTCCTTGCATTTGTGTCACTTAAGTTTCCTTTTCTTTCTGCACTGGTTTCTCTGAGTAGTGGTGTTAGTTTTCCTTTTCTTTTTCTTTAATGGTGGACACTTTCGAAGTTAGGCGTAACTTCCCTTCCGTAGCTTTTCTCCTTGCCCGCCTAGGTTCTTTGGTAGAGCTTTCTGGTGACCTATTAGGTGCGCCTTCCCTCGCCGGTTCATACCCAATAGTTGAGGAATTTGTTAATAGGGGTACCGGGTTAGGTCTGGCGTTGGGTGTTTTATACCCTCTTCTGTTGGAGTCTCAAGCTTGGTTTCGGTCTATTAGAGGGCACCTAAGAGAGGAAAATATGGGTTTAGAAGAAGGGTTAGGTGATTTAGAAAGGGGTTCGTCCTCAAACGTGGTCGAGGAAGAGGCCGGGATCGGTGCTACGACCACCACTCCTTCCCGTGCTCCTTCGTCCTCCAGCGACGGCCCGTCGATTTCATGCCCTGAAAGAAAATTGCTCCTTGAAAGTTGAGGTTTTTAGTAAATTTAAGGACAGATTCCAATTTCCAGAGGGAACTAAGGCTCGTCTGCCCAGGAAGGATGAAAAGGCTTGTGCCTTTGCCCACGGAGAAGTTTGCTTTTACGAGGCTGCTTTTTCGTGTGGCCTCCGATTTCCCGTCCATCCATTCATAATGGAGCTTCTTTACCATTTTAACCTTGCACCGGGGCAACTTATGCCTAACTCCTGGAGAATAGTGATTAGTTGTATGGTGATCTGGACGACCGTTGCCGACGGGGATATGATCTCGGTTAATGAGTTCGTCCACTTGTATCGTCTGAAGGAGTCCAGAGAATTTGGGTACTATGAGTTCGTACCCTGGAGTAGGAAGGCTCGTTTGGTAGCTGACCTTCCATCGTCCTTCCGCTATTGGAAATCAAGATACTTCTTTGTGTCTGGGGACGGTTGGGAAACGCTGCCCGATGATCTGTGGGGGAACGTACCTAGGTTGCTGCGACGATGGGAGACCCCTTTGATTGGTGCGTGTACCCCAATGTTGTTGGCTCCTTTTCTCTCTCTCTTCTTTTTTTTTTTTTTTTTTTTTTTTTTTTTTTTTAATGTCGTCCTTTGCAGTGAAAGACCGTCCGGAGCTAGAGGCCAAGTTTGCCGAGCGAGTGCAGGCTGCCATCAGGTACGCAAGGACGATAGAAGATTTTGGTGAGCTGATTGATCCGCGCACCTTAGCTTGTCACTGTCTGGGCCCAGAACCTTCCCTCTACGTACTCAGTACCCTCGACCGTGAAGAGAGAAAACGTAAGTTGCACTTCACGTCTTTTCTTCGTGTTATCTGAGTTCTTTTTATTCGTCCTCCCATCTCTTTTATTCGTCCTTGGTCTCTTTTGTGTAGAAATGACGTCGAAATTCAACAAAGAGATGTATGACAAAATTAAGGGCAAAAAGAATGAGCCCCTATCCAGCATAGGCCAGAAGAGGCTGAGAATCACAGATAAGGAGAAGGAGAAAGAGGTGGTGGAGAGAGGGTCGTCCACACCTACCCTTGATCTGGAAGAGGGTCTGGTTGCATCTCCTGGGATTTCAATTGAGGAGGTCGCTCGTCCTTCGAAGAGGCAGAAGGCTGCTAATAAGGGGAAAGGGAAGGTTGATGCCAGCGTTTGGTCAGACGCAGGGACGGCCATGGACCGTGCCACCGAGTTTTTTACCCCTGGTGAGATGAGGGAAGTCACGAGCATTCCCTCACATGAGATGGTGAGCCGCCACGTCCATAAACTTGTGCAGGTGAATCATCATATACCTTGTCCCTTTCTTCGTTTTTATCTTCCTGACCATTTTTGTTGTTTTTCATTGAGCTAATTTTTACTAACTCTGTATTCGTCCATAGGTGTTGGGGGAGACCATGCACATCACCACTCAATACCTAGCGAATGAAGAGAAGGCCGTCGTGGCCAACTCGAAGGTAGAAGCTCTGGAGGCTAAGGCTTCTGGTTTACAGAAGGATTTGATCACGACCATGGACTCTCTCAACGTTTCCAAGAAGCAAGTCCGTGTGCTGACGGAGCAGCTGGACGTCGAGAGACAATCCGTGAAGCAGAAGGACGAACTTCTAGCGGCGGCTTCTCAGAAGATGAAGATTGCAGTGGCCAAGGCCGTCACTGCTTTCCAAACCACTGAAGAATATAACACCATTCTCTTCCAGTGGTACTTTAAAGGGTTCGAGCTGCTGCGAAGGTATTTGGTCAAGCATGGTACTGCCGTGAGCCTTGATGATTTAGACTTTGAAGCCGTTGATAAGGAGATTGAGGAGGACAAGGCGGCTCAAGCAGGGGCGTCTACCGGTGTTGAACCACCTCAGGCCACCCAGGACGAGGATATTGCCCCTCAAACTTAATTTGCCTTAAGAAAATTTCTCTTCTTTTTTTTTTTTTTTTTTTTTTTTTTTTTTTTTTTTATGCACCAAGTCAAGAACAGCTGTTGTTTGGATACCCCTCCTGTTTTTGGGGCCCCCTATTTTTGCTTCTAGAACAATTTAACTTTATGTTTGATTTTATAAATGCCTGTGTTTGCGTTTGCTCTTTTGATTTTGGAAATGTTTCCCATAATCTGACTTTTTGGTCGTCCTGTATGGACGAGATTATGTTGATTAACTTGAAGGGTTTGGCCCTCTTGCTCTTTTGTACAGACGAGATCATGTTGTGTGATGCACGTGGACATCAAGGAAATTTATCTTTTGAGACGACGTGCATCTACTTAAGGAGCTTTTGTCGTCGTGATGCTTTGATGTAATTTGTTCAAAGAATTTTGCCGTCACTAATCTTTTTTAGAGACGATGTACATCCATTTAAGGAATTTTTTCGTCATTAAGCTTTTTAGGGATGATGTACATCCATTTAAGGAGTTTTATCGTCATTAAGCCTTTTAGGGACGATGTACATCCGTTTAAGGAATTTTATCGTCTTTAAGCTTTTTAGGGACGATGTACATCCATTTAAGGAATTTTATCGTCTTTAAGCTTTTTAGGGACGATGTACATCCATTTAAGGAATTTTATCGTCTTTAAGTTTTTTAGGGACGATGTACATCCATTTAAGGAATTTTATCATCTTTAAGCTTTTTAGGGACGATGTACATCCATTTAAGGAATTTTATCGTCGTTAAGCCTTTTAGGGGACGATCTTCTGTGCTTATCTTTGAAAACAGTGGCGAATGATTTGCTCAATAACACTCAAGGGATGCTGGATAATACTTATAATTCGAACAATTGCTTACATAAGATAGAAGTATCAAATTGGTTTTACAATGAAGTTTATGGTTCTTTTTCGTAATACCTCTTTAGATGTTCAACGTTCCACGGACGGGGTAGTCTTTTTCCTTCTGAATCCTCCAGGTGGTAGCTGCCCTGACGCGAATAATGGACGACTTTGTAGGGTCCTTCCCAGGACGGTCCCAATTTACCATGTGCTGGGTCCTTTGATGCAGGGGTGACTTTTCTAAGGACGAGGTCACCAATGTTGAATCTTCTTAGCTTCACTTTTTGATTATAGTATTCTGCTATCTTTTGCTGGTACTTTGCCATTCTTTCAGCTGCCTGATCTCTAATCTCGTCCAGGCTGTCTAAGTTTTCCTTCAATTGGTTCTCATTGGTTTGTTCGTCAAAAAATTCCCTCCTCAAGCTTGTGAGACCAACTTCGACTGGTATGACTGCTTCTGTGCCGTATGTCAGACTGAACGGTGTTTCTCCAGTTGGTGTCCGTGCTATCGTCCTATATGCCCATAAGGCGCTTGGCAGTTCTTCAGGCCACATTCCTTTTGCCCCCACTAACCGGGACTTGATGATCTTCAGCAGGGTCCGGTTGGTTACTTCCGTCTGTCCATTGGCCTGGGGATGACCTGGTGATGAATATTTATTTTTGATGCCCAAGCTCGAGCAAAATGACCTGAAGCTTTGGCTGTCAAATTGACGACCGTTGTCTGATATGATCGTCCTTGGTATACCGAACCTGCAAACAATATTTTTCCAAATAAAACTTTGTACCTTTGCTTCGGTGATTGTTGCCAGAGCTTCTGCCTCCACCCATTTTGTGAAGTAGTCGATGGCGACGAGCAGAAACTTCACCTGTCTCTTTCCCTGAGGTAGGGGACCCATGATGTCGATCCCCCACTGTGCGAATGGCCAGGGAGACGATATTGTGGTCATTTTCTCCCCGGGGATTCTTTGAACATTCCCATATCTTTGGTAACTGTCACACGTCCTTACGAAGTCAGCTGCGTCTCGTTGCATTGTTGGCCAAAAGTAGCCAGCTCTCATGATATTTCTGGCGAGGGACTTTGCCCCCGTGTGATCTCCGCAGATCCCACCATGCACTTCTTTAAGGATGTACCTGGCTTCCTCCTTTTCAACACATCTCAAATACGGTTGGGAGTAGCCTCTTTTGTACAGTTCGTCATTAAGTATCGTAAATCTGGCTGCTCGTCTCCTTACCTTTTTAGCTTCCTCTGGATCGTCCGGTAGTCGTCCTTCTTGAAGGAAAGTGGCTATCGGGCTCGTCCATCCCTGGTCTGTGTGGACGGAGGAAATCTGAAGTTCCAGTATGCTGGGATGGTTTTGTTCTTCCGTCTTCCAATCGGACCTCTTACCTCCGCTGTCCGTTGAGGCACTTCGGGCCACCTCATCAGCTTCTGTGTTCTGGTCCCTGGGGATCTGGACGAACTCTGCGTAATTGAAGGAACTGATCAATTGGTTCGTCAGCTTTAGGTATTTCTGCATCCTTGCCTCCTTTGCTTCGTACTCCCCTCTTACTTGTCCAATGACGAGTTGGGAGTCGCTCCTGAGCACAACATTCTCAGCTCCTAGTGCTCGAGCTACTCTCAATCCTGCCAGTAATGCCTCATATTCCGCTTCATTATTGGTCACCGGGAACTTAAGTTGGACTCCATACTTAATGACATTCTTTTCGGGAGAAGTGAGGACGATGCCAGCTCCGCCTCCGCGTTGAGTGGACGATCCGTCAGTATTAACCGTCCAGATGTTCTCTACGTTTTCAGGGACGGTGAACTCTGCTATAAAGTCTGCCAGCACTTGTGCTTTTATCGCCACCCTTGGACGGTATTTTATATCGAACTGGCTGAGCTCGATTGCCCACTGCACCATTCTTCCTGCTGCTTCGGGCTTGTTCATTGCCTTTTTTATGGGCTGATCCGTCATCACGACGATGGGATTGGCTTGAAAATATGGATGAAGTTTCCTTGAAGCCATAATCAGGGCGAAGGTGATCTTCTCCATACGTGGGTACCGTGCCTCGGCGCCCTGGAAGGCCTGGCTAACGTAATACACAAGAAGTTGCAAACCACCATCTTCTCTAATCAATGCCGCGCTGACAGCCGAGATTGAGACGGCTAAGTATAGGAATAGCTCTTCTCCTTCTTTGGATGGGCTTAGGAGGGGCGGGTTGCTAAGATACCTTTTCAGCTCTTTGAACGCCGCTTCACATTCTTCCGTCCATGAAAACGCCTTCTTCAAAGTCTTGAAGAACGGGAGGCATTTGTCCGTTGCCTTCGAGACGAACCGATTGAGTGCCGCAATTCTCCCTGTTAGGGACTGCACTTCTTTGACCGTCCTGGGTGAAGACATTTCCAGGATGGCCCTGACCTTCTCGGGATTTGCTTCAATCCCTCTCTGCGATACTACAAACCCGAGAAACTTTCCCGAGGAAACACCAAAGGCACATTTGGACGGGTTTAGTTTCATGCTATACCGTCTGAGAGTATCGAACGTCTCTCTGAGGTCGTCCAGATGGTTTTCTTCTTCCTTGCTCTTGACGAGCATATCGTCAACATAAACCTCCACATTTCTCCCGATTTGCTTCTCAAACATCTGGTTTACCAATCTTTGATAGGTGGCCCCTGTGTTTTTGAGCCCAAAAGGCATGACCCGATAGCAGTAAAGTCCCTGGATGGTGATAAAAGCGGTCTTCTCCTGGTCTTCTTCAGCCATTTGTATTTGGTTATATCCTGAAAACGCGTCCATAAATGTGAGAAGTTTGTGTCCTGCTGTGGAGTCTACTAGCTGGTCGATCCTGGGCAGCGGGAAGCTATCTTTTGGGCATGCTTGGTTCAGGTCTGTAAAGTAGACACACATCCTCCACTTCCCATTTGACTTTTTGACCATGACTACGTTGGCCAACCACTCTGGGTAGTGGACTTCTCGGATAAATTTCGCTGCAAGCAGCTTATTTACCTCGTCCATCACTGCCTTATTTCGCTCGGGAGCAAAGACTCTCCTTTTCTGCTGGACAGGTTTCTTTTCCGGATCAACATTCAGATGATGCTGGATGAGGCTTGCTGGGATTCTTGGCATATCCTTGTGGCTCCAGGCGAAAATGTCGAGGTTGCTCTTCAGAAAGCTGACGATTTCGCCTTTCGTCTTTTGACTCATGCTCGTCCCTATTTGGGTCGTCCTGGGAGGGTTCCCGTCAGCCAGATCTACCGTTTCAAGTTTCTCCGTAATCTCTGGCGTCTTCTCCTCAATTGTCCACGTATGGTTTTCTTTTGAGGCCAGGACGGCATGGTAGCATTCCCTGGCCAGCACTTGATCTCCCTTAATCTCCCCGATTCCATGTTCTGTTGGGAACTTCACCTTTAAGCAGTAGGTGGAGATAGCAGCCTTCCAGCGATTAAGCATTGGTCTGCCAATGATCACATTGTAGGACGAGGGTGAGTCTACTATTAGAAAATTGTGCTGGTTGGTTACCTGGAGGGGGTATGACCCGGCTGTTACTGTTAAGGTCGTGATTCCTCTGGGGTACACTTTGTCCCTGCTGAAACTGACTAGGGGAGACTCAAAAGGACGAAACCTTTTTGGGTCCAGCTTTAGTTGTTGGAAAGCAGGGAGATAGATTATATCTGCTGAACTTCCGCTGTCAACCAGGACTCTTCGCATGTTGAACCCCTCGATCATGATCATAATGACGAGCGGGTCATCATGGGGCTGCTTCACACTTCTGGCATCTTCCTCAGAGAAATGCAAGTCTTCACTGGTGCGTCTTTGCTTTGACGGTGGTACATTGTGGACGCTGTTTACCTGTCTTTGGTATGACTTCCTGAGAGACTTGAATGATCCTCCGGCGGTTGGTCCCCCGGCGATGGTCTTTATCTCCCCTAGTGCGTTCTGTGGACGAGGTTGGGGACGATCTTCGTCTCTTCGTGCACTCACTGGCTGGCTTTTCTGTCCGTACCTGCCGAAATCCCCCCTTTTTACATACTGTTGTAGCTTCCCATTACGGATGAGCTCTTCAATCTGCTCTTTTAGGTCCCTGCAGTCCTCCGTGTAGTGCCCATGATCCTTATGGAAACGGCAGTATTTCCTCTTGTCACGTAATCCAGGTGCTGAATGGAGTGGCTTTGGCCACTTTAGGGATGGTTCGTCCCTTATTTCTGTTAGAATTTGATCTACTGGCATCACCAGCGGGGTGAACTTTGATGGACGATTGTTTTTATCGTCTCTCCTTCGATTTCCATCGTCATTCCGTCTGTCAGCCCGTTCTCGTTTTAGCCCTCTTCGATCGTCCTCCTTTTCTTTCTTCTTTTCCCTATTCTTATCTGCTCCATCAATAGCTGCCAGGGCTTCCTCCGCGTTCATGTACTTCTGAGCCTTTAACAGTGCCTCGGCCATCGTCTTAGGGGGGTTCTTTGCCAAGGATGCCACAAAATCCCTGGACTTCAATCCTGCTTTGAAGGTTGTGAGATGTACCTTATCATCTATCTCGTCTATTTCCAACATTCCTCGGGTAAAGCGTGTCACGTAGGACCTCAGTGGTTCCTTCTCTCAATGTTTGATGGTAAGTAAGTGGTCGGCAGTTCTCTTAGGTCGCTGCCCCCCCCCCCACGAAGTGACGGACAAAGGAGCTGCTCAACTGCTCGAAATTGTCAATGGACGATGTTGGCAACTTGTTGAACCATTCCCTGGCTGCTCCTTTGAGGGTCGTAGGGAATGAGCGACAGAAGATCTCGTCAGGGGGCTGTTGGAGGCCTAGGGTCGTCCTGAAAGTATTCAAGTGATCCAAAGGGTCTTTCAGCCCGTCGAAAGGTTCCAGCTGGGGTAGACGAAATTTGAAGGGTACAGGGCAGTCCTGGACGGCTATGGTAAAGGGCGAATCCGTCTTCCGGACGATCCTCTCCAAACTTTGGTCCGTCTTTCCTTTTATGGCGTTTCTTAGTTCGTCCATCTCTTTCCTCATTTCTCTCAAAAGATCCGAGCTTGCTTCCTCCGGAGTGCTGGTTCGCCTTCTGTTGCTGTCTTCGTCGTCTCCCCTTTCTATACGATTACTTTCTTGTAGTAGTCGTTGTTTCATTTCTTGGTTCTGTCTCGTGAGTTCTTCCACGGTTGCTGATAGCGACTGGATTTGTAGGGCCAACGTAGCAGGATCTGGGTTTGTACTGGATTCCATTTGGACTGGGGACAGATCACGTTTTGAATCGTCGTTCCCCACAGACGGCGCCAAACTGATGATGAATGGATCGTCAGTTGATTATGATCGTCCAGATGAAGCCATTCCTTGCCAGACCAATCTTCTGCAACCCGTGGACGAACGAAAGGAAGTAGTTCGCCGGCATTGTGCCTGCAAAAAGGGTCTCCGATGCCAAAGTCAGAAGGATCGACAAAGGAGAACAATGGAAGTAGTTTTCTAGAGTGCCACCCCTTTCGGGGTTCAGTCTTTATATATGTGTGCTTGCAGGTCCTTTCTTCTAGTCGTTGGTGGAGTCTTGATGGAGGCTTTAATCTAGCCTGGTAACGTCCTTGCTGGGTGTTAATGATGAGCTGCCATTCCCAACGGTCTGAAGGTTGATTAATGTCTCGTAACCGTTCCGCGAAGAGTGGGAACGAGTGTTCGTCAATCTTTGATTGACGACCTTCTCTCACTGGACGATTTTAGTGAGATCGTCCCTATCTTGCATTGTATGGACGATTACTATTTTGGTCGGGCTTATCACAAACCACAAATTTTATAGAATCCGTTTAACAAAACAATAAAACGAAGTCCCAATGTATCAAACAATCCATTAAAATAAAATGAATATAGAAAATTTATACAATAGTTATTTTGTAATTATAAAAAATAATAATAATGGCACTTAAATAAGTATATTCGTGATTGGCAACCAACCAACATTAAAAAATAAAATAAAATAAAAAAGTAAAACCGTTTATATCAATTTATGAAATAAATATTTTTCTTTGACTTTATAATACATTAAATAATCAATATAAATATATTTATATATATATATATATATATATTAATAGGTAAAACATGGAGAAAATCCAATTAGATTCTGTTAGGACATATGTGATTCACTTGTTAGGAAATATATGTCACTATTTTATGTAATTGGCATATCCTTTAACAAAACGCACTTTACTTGTATTTGGGTAGATCTAAGATGTATTTAATACTTCAATAAACTGTGTTTCAAGATCAAGTATTGAAGACATGCAAATTTGTCCAAGATTCAAGCTGAAGAAGTGCTTTTCATTAAAGCTCGATAGCTAGCTATCCATCGAGCTTAAGAAGTTGTTTCAACCCCGTGGCTCGACAGACAGGTATCTGTCGAGCTTTATGAAAAACAGAATTCCAGTTCTGTTTTGACTCTAATCCATGATTATGTGCTTAGGCCTTCTTTTTTTCTAACCTTAGACATAAAAGGATTATTTTAAGGACCGTCAAAGTGTACACAAGTTGCACAAGTGTTGAGCAAAGTTTGTTCAAGTAATTTGTAACCGGAGACAAAGTTTTGTCTTAGTTCATCATTCTTGTGAAGAAGTTGTTGTGTATGTGCACCGTAGGGTTTTGTGACCAAGCATCTTCTTGATCTTCATCGTTGGGATGAACTGAAGAACTTTGTAGCCAATAACCTTCTCTAGTTGGTGATTAAAGTTGCGTACTGGGATTCACGCATTGGTTAGTCACGTACTTGGAAGCCGTGCATCAAAAGGGAAATTGTTACTACAGAACAAGTCCAATTGTGTATTAGGGTAAGAGTTCAATTGTAGGTTGGTATAAGATACTGAGATTCCTTTACTTGTAATCGTTTGTTTTGATAATAGTGGAATTTCAAAAGTAGTGACCTAAAAATCACTCGGTGGGCCATTCGTAAACAAATCACCGTGTTATTTATTTTCCGCTGCATAATTAGTTTATTGGTGATTTATTTGTACTACCACGCGTTTGCATTTTAATTAACTTAATTAATTCACTTGGCTAAATTAATTGGTTAATTTATCACAAGGAGTCAATTCATTTTTGGCCTATCAGATTCTACAATTGAAGTCCAATTTTATGCCATGTGTCCCAAATTATTTATCTTTAGAGAGTTTTATTTTTTAATTTTGGAGCCAAATGTGAGACCACATCATAAATATTCATCTAAGTGAGTTATTGAGCACAAAAACCAAAGAGTCAAGAAATAATGAATTGTGGGAAAAAAAAAATGCTTCACAATATCAAAAATTAAGAATTAATAGATTTTTTATTTTAAAAATGGACAATTTACATTTTCTACCTAATAATATTCTTACAATGTTTTTCAAAGAGTTTTTTTTGAGAGAGAGTTTCAACCTATGGCGTCCGCTCCTGATAATAGCTCTTTATTATCAGACCAAGACACCAATCAGTTTTGGTGTAGGCGGGGATTGAACCCCAGATCTCTTATACAACGATCAGAGACTTTACCAGTTGAGCTAACTGGAACCCACTGTTTTTCAAAGAGTTAATAAAATATAACAATGACTATATATCAATAATATTTAAATTATATATATAGAAATTATACTACACATCTTAATGTGTATTTTTTAAATATATTCATGCATATGCATAGGGTTACAAGCTAGTAACAATAATTACTAAAGAAACTTTTATCAATTCAATTGATCGAGTTGAGTAAAAATGTAATACATAGAAAGTTAGAATTATCTATTTTTTTATAAATAAAAAATTACAAGTTTGAACAGAACCAAGGCATTGCATAGTCCTCGGACTCAAGCCTATGGGGAAACCAACTACCTGGATGAGGAAAACTAGGTTTTGGACAGAACCAAGGCATTGCATAGTCCTCGGACTCAAGCCTATGGGGAAACCAACTAGATGAGGAAAACTAGGTTTTGGACAGAACCAAGGCATTGCATAGGCCTATGGGGAAACCAACTACCTGGATGAGGAAAACTAGGTTTTGGACAGAACCAAGGCATTGCATAGTCCTCGGACTCAAGCCTATGGGAAACCAACTACTGGATGAGGAAAACTAGGTTTTTGACAGAACCAAGGCATTGCATAGTCCTCGGACTCAAGCCTATGGGGAAAACCAACTACCTGGATGAGGAAAACTAGGTTTTGGACAGAACCAAGGCATTGCATAGTCCTCAGACTCAAGCCTATGGGGAAACCAACTACCTGGATGAGGAAAACTAGGTTTTGGACAGAACCAAGGCATTGCATGGTCCTCGGACTCAAGCCTATGGGGAAACCAACTACTTGGATGAGGAAAACTAGATTTTGGTCAGAACCAAGGCATTGCATGGTCCTCAAACTCAAGCCTATGGGGAAACCAACTACTTGGATGAGAAAAAGATTGAGTTTCATAAGGTTGGTTAATCAATAAAAATATTTTTTAAGTTACTCAATCCTCGGCTCAGATACTGCAAAAGGTTAAGGCCAGTAGGAGTTAAGAAGATGGTGAAACGCCCCACCCTTCAGTAGCCTAAAAGGGTTGTTCATTTTGGGGGTGATATTTCCTCGGACGATTACTTCCTACACCACATCGAGCAATTAATTATCATCTCGGCTAGTTTTGGGGTAAGTATCCTTCTTCTCAGGTCGGCGTTGTTGTGCCAAACAATCCTATTAAAGTTGTGGTGATATCTTTTTCTTAGCAAGTATTTTTTGGCCCTATGTGTCATTAATCTAAATGCTATATGACTACCCCGAACAGCACTTGCAAATTCATAATAACGCCCTTTTTCTTTGATAAAAGATTAGGGCTCCAAGTAGTGTATTCTAAGGTCGGTGGTATTGTGCCGGGCCGACTTGGTAAGCTCATCATAATGCCCTTTCTTTTCCTGCCTAATGGGAGTTTCAACCCCAAGTATCATTCGGTTGGTTCAGTATTATTAAACCGGATTGTTTTTATAAACGCCGAGCAAGACCTTTTTTATTTAACTGGGACTTTGGTCCTAGACGTCAGTCACGGTTTAAAAATAAAAAGAATTCACAAGGGTGTATATCTTTGCATTGCGCTATTATTTCGAAAATATAGAGATAGAACATGTAAAGTGAAGTGATAACAATTTTTATTAATGTAAAGATGTATTACAACGTACCAAGAGGGGCTTAAACAAGCCTATACAAAATATAGATTGCCAAAATCATTAAAAAAAAAAGTAATACATTGGGTAAACAGTCAGATCTCTTTTTAAAATTCGTCTCCGAAGTCCTTTCCAGACTTTGCTTCAGTAGCGCCCATATTGAGAAAGGGACCTTCTGTAAAAGAAGATGGAAAAGATGGAGGAAGAAGATGGAGGAGATGAATGAAGAAGATGGAGGAGATGCATGAAGAAGATGGAGGACATGAGTAAAGAAGGAGGAGAAGAAGAGAGAAGAGATGAAAAGAAAGAAAAATGAGCAAAAGAGGGAGAAAGAAAAGCACCAGGATGGAACTGGTGCTGGGAAGACTAAGAAAGGGAGGCAAAAGGAGGTGCCAGTGAACGAAGAGAGGAAGAAGCAGGGGCACTTAGTCCCTGCCTCGGCCCTGACTCCTGACACACTGGGACCGTATTAGGTATGCTCATAAGAGAGCAGTTGGTACTGATAATAGGTGTTCTCGACTCAGTCACACCGAAAGTTTGACGTGATAAGCCTCTGCTTCGGATTTTGGCTGAAAGGAAGGTGAGGCAAATCTTAAGTCTCCGCCATCCTTGCCCTGACCGAGCCATTTCGAGCTTTGTTAGAACATGATGCTTTGAGGAGGGGTATGTTTCCTTCATCACTCGTAATGGTGAAAGTATTACGGTTTAGTGTATAGCTGCTGGGTTGAGTAAACGCTAAGGGAGGCTAAGAGTTTCAGATCTCAGAAAGCTAAAAGGGTCTCTGTACGAAAGCGATAGCCTCCTACTTGCCTTCTTATAAGAAGGGCAAAACGGAAGGTATTAAATTCATTCAGGTTTCCAAAAGAATCTGAAAACGAAGATGTGTCCGTTCCACTTCCCCACCTCATCAGACGAACCGCCGAATGTTGATGAGTCTCGTAAAGGGAAGTCATTAAAGGCGCGTTTTGAATAATCAAACGACGAGAATGCGTCAGGAGTAAAATCAGCGTTAGGAGTAAAATCAAAAAACGCCTTGTAGATTAGTACATTTCTTGGACAGATGTAAAACCGCCAGCATTAATGAAAGGTCGAATTAAGGGAGCCATAATAAAGGCTTGACATTACCAAAACCCCCCTTTCCAACCGAGAGGTTGGACAGCCGGGTTTTGAGGGGCTATTGTGGGACCCAAGTAATTTATGGGCCAAGCCCATCTACCCGTGGGGAATCCAGAGGTCCAAGCCGAGGAGGGCTATGGCCCAGGCCCGATAAGATAAAGCATGGGAAATCCTTGGGATACATCCAAGGACAGTTCGGTCCTCGACAGAACCTAAAGTCCCACCGAAGAGAGGGGCAAAAAGGGTATAGAACTAAGCTTGAAAGAGCATCTAAAATATCTAGGGAAAGCTGTCCTTACAGCCATTCAATACTCTGCACCTGACAGAGCCGAATTCTTTGGCTTTTACAACCACTTCCAACGACTTTGGGTATGGACTGATGGGACAAGTATCAGTCTTGGAAGATTTAACCCTACACGTGGTCGAAGGACAGTGGACACAGGCTAATATAAAAGGAAAAGTGAGTAATCTATAGACCTGGCTGGGAAAAATGGCCAAAAACCAGAGTCTCCCAGCCCACCTCCAGGAGAAGGACTCCAGGGGTGAAGAAAACTTAACCTTGTATGAACACCATAAAAAAACTCACCATCTGGTGACTAAGGCCTAGCCTTTCAAACCCACGCTCTACAAATGACATTGTTTGGACCTTTTCACTTGCGAACCCAACACTGTTAGGTTCGTTACGAATCGTGTCCTTACATTAACCTATACATTTTTTTTGAGAATCTTGTTAACCTGTACTTGTAAGCCTATACTTAGTATCACACACACACACACACTTTATATACGGCATTTATGTGCTTCTAAAGGTGACAGTTTATAAATTTAAAAAAACAATCAATGTTTATTGCAACAAACTATATCGCAACAGTGGGCAATAAAATTTTTTCGTTGCAATAAAGGTTTATTACAACAATTTGAAGTTTATTGCAACAAAAAATTTTGTTGCAATAAGGCTTTTTGTTGCAATAGTCTATTATCACAGACTTTATCACAACAGTAGGCAACAAATTTTTTTCGTTGCAATAAAGGTTTATTACAACAATTTGAAGTTTATTGCCATAAAAAATTTCATTATAATAAGGCTTTTTCCTTGAAGTATTTTGTAATTTGGTATTTTATTAGTAATTTCACTAATTTGTATCAAAAATTAATTTTTTTTTAACGTTTCTTTAATATATATATATATATATATATTATAAATTATAATTATGGTATTTCTTTAATATTTTTTTAATCAGAAAATAGGATCTTACGGTCCTTGTGCCAATCCTACGATCCGATTCTTGAACCCTCTCATCGATTTTGTGTAGGATCTCGATCCTGATAACCTTGGTCCTTATCCACATCCTCTATTTACTCCCAACCCGAGACTCTATCCAAACAAGCATTTTGTCGAGTAGGTGGAGCCCTCTCTGGAGTCTCGTCCTAGTTCTTCACTTGGACCAGTACGACATTTCTATAAATTTAAACTTTCTAGATATAGTGTCCAACATCCGGACTCTTCGCAATGCCACCATTCCCTTCCGCAAGTTTCACCTCCATTGGAGGCCCAATTGTGACTCATCCTATGTCGACACAATGATCCAACATTCCATTCTGCATGGCCACATGCTGCAGGAGCTCGATCTCAATCTTGACATATATACTAATCCTAATCCACCTTTGGAATTGCATCCTAGTCATTTCTTTTCTGCAACATTAGTGGTTCTCAAATTGCAAGGTACCATTCTTCTCAATCCTCTTCCTGATTCCAGCTTCCCAAATCTGTGGATTATGTATCTTGAATATGCAATTAGATATGCAAATTGCGACTCTCTCCCCACATTCCTTGCTACCTGCCCGGTCCTCCAAGAGTTGGCTCTCACATTGTCTGATATAAATTTCTAAAATAATACAGAAAGGCTCAAAAATCATAGTAATCATACCTATGCTGAATATATTATATTTATCCTGGCTTTTTGAGGAGTGTTCCTACCCATTCCTCCACTTTTACATACTCCGATTAAATGCCCCTGCTCTTGAGCACTTTTATTTCCATGGTCTTTTAAGCGACAATGTTGTGTTAGAAAACCTCCCCAACTCGGTTAAATTAGGCTTTCAATTCAAGGAGATAGAGAAATATTCGAGTACGGGAGGTTATGCAAGAGGATATGTGACTTCAGGAGACCACGCTATAGCATTGTATCCATGGAATTCTGCATAGAAATTGCACAAGTAAGGCTGCTGGGCACGTTGTTATTTACTTTTATTTTTAATTCTCTAACTCTCTTTATCACTAATTAAATTGCTAATTACTTCTATTGTTGTGAGTGAGTTGTGACTTTTTGATTGTTATGTGATTGTGCAGATCCTCTACAATGCTTCTAACTCTAATCTTCCTATGTTTAATAATTTGATTTCCTTGACCTTTGATGGTGATCTTTTGGGTTACTATTATGTGTGGCATATGGTACAACTCTTGCTTTGTCAAGCTCCAAAGCTACAAACACTTGCCTTTGAAATGACCTTTGATGGTGAATTGGATGAATATGACTAACCACCTGATAGTTGCATAAAGAAGCCACTTATTAATGTTCCTGAATGTTTGTCATCACACCTTACAACTTGTTATTATAAGGATTTTCAGGGCATGAGGTTGAGATGGAACTTGTTAGACAAGTCCTGAAAAAAAAGCAAAAGTATTAAAGACAATGAAAATTTCTCTTGAAAGTCATCTAGACCCAAAGATGAAGCTTCAAAGGAGATCTTGTACTTGTCAAATTGAATTTGACAAGGGACATTTCGATTAAAAACTTCTCTTTCTTAATTTGCGAGAAGCAATAGTTTTATGGGAATGCCCATTATTCTTTGCATATTTCATTTGAAACTATAATGTATTCAAGATTAGAATATTTGTTTAATGTTGAAATTATGTTTCACTTTCTCTACCTTTATTTTTCTTTTGGGGGAGAAAAAAATGCATAGAATATATAGTGCTTTCTTTATCCACTAACATCCATGTTACATAATATGGATGCCCCATGAAACTTGTAGTTCTAACCTTTGTCATTACTGAATCAAGTCCAGCCGTCATGATACAGACGCTGTTTAGCTCTAAGGTTTGTTAAAGGAGGTAGAGGGAGCTTGTTTTGTTAAGATTTCAATCTCAATTTCTTTAGCTTGCTTCAGTTTGAGTGATTTGGTGGGAAAATTTACCTTCCGAAGCTCATGGCATATGCTTCTCTTTAGTTATATACTTGCTGTCAAAGGTGGAGCATATTTTGCGGGCTTTTGGGGATGCACCTACTGATGGCTTCTTTTGTTATCTTATTTATAGATTTTACCATATTCATGTCTTACTTCACTTGTGTTTGGGGACTTGGTCCTTTGGCTTCTCTATACATTTTATCACTAATCCTTGTTGCAGATTGTGTTTCATCAAATAATATGGGGGAACTAATTAACAAATTATTTCATGATTCTCAATTATACAATTCAGATATGGCATTTAGTTTGTTCTTCTTGAATGTTGGATGTCACCTTCTTTGATGTAATATCTTGTTGTGTGGCTATATGCATATGTGATTAGGTCCATGCCTATGTAATTCATTTTCTATCTTTGTTATGTTGGAGTATATCTCTATGCTATAGAAGCAAAATGCTTGAAGAATTAATTTTCTTTTGCCATATTCTTAAGCATGCTTTCAATTTATCCTGAATATCTTATATTTATCCTGGCTTTTTGAGGAGTGTTCCTACCCATTCCTCCACTTTTACATACTCCGATTAAATGCCCCTGCTCTTGAGCACTTTTATTTCCATGGTCTTTTAAGCGACAATGTTGTGTTAGAAAACCTCCCCAACTTGGTTAAATTAGGCTTTCAATTCAAGGAGATAGAGAAATTTTCGAGTACAGGAGGTTATGCAAGAGGATATGTGACTTCAGGAGACCACTCTATAGCATTGTATCCATGGAATTCTGCATAGAAATTGCACAAGTAAGGCTGCTGGGCACGTTGTTATTTACTTTTATTTTTAATTCTCTAACTCTCTTTATCACTAATTAAATTGCTAAATACTTCTATTGTTGTGAGTGAGTTGTGACTTTGTGATTGTTATGTGATTGTGCAGATCCTCTAAAATGCTTCTAACTCTAATCTTCCTATGTTTAATAATTTGAATTCCTTGAACTTTGATGGTGATCTTTTGAGTTAGTATTATGTGTGGCCTATGGTACAACTCTTGCTTTGTCAAGCTCCAAAGCTACAAACACTTGCCTTTGAAATGACCTTTGATGGTGAATTGGATGAATATGACTAACCACCTGATAGTTGCATAAAGAAGCCACTTATTAATGTTCCTGAATGGTTGTCATCACACCTTACAACTTGTTATTATAAAGGATTTTCAGGGCATGAGGTTGAGATGGAACTTGTTAGACAAGTCCTGAAAAAAAGCAAAAGTATTAAAGATAATGAAAATTACTGTTGAAAGTCATCTAGGCCCAAAGGTGAAGCTTCAAAGGAGATCATGTTACATAATATGGATGCCCCATGAAACTTGTAGTTCTAACCTTTGTCATTACTGAATCAAGTCCAGCCGTCATGGTACAGATTTAGCTCTAAGGTTTGTTAAAGGAGGTAGAGGGAGCTTGTTTTGTTAAGATTTCAGTCTCAATTTCTTTAGCTTGCTTCAGTTTGAGTGATTTGGTGGGAAAATTTACCTTCCGAAGCTCATGGCATACGCTTCTCTTTTTTGTTATATACTTGCTGTCAAAGATGGAGCATATTTTGTGGGCTTTTGGGAATGCACCTACTGATGGCTTCTTTTGTTATCTTATTTATAGATTTTACCATATTCATGTCTTCACTTGTGTTTGGGGACTTGGTCCTTTGGCTTCTCTATACATTTTATCACTAATCCTTGTTGCAGATTGTGTTTCATCAAATAATATGGGGGAACTAATTAACAAATCATTTCATGATTCTCAATTATACAATTCAGATATGGCATTTAGTTTGTTCTTCTTGAATGTTGGATGTCACCTTCTTTGATGTAATATCTTGTTGTGTGGCTATATGCATATGTGATTAGGTACATGCCTATGTAATTCATTTTCTATCTTTGTTATGTTGGAGTATATCTCTATGCTATTAAAGCAAAATGCTTGAAGAATTAATTTTCTTTTGCCATATTCTTAAGCATGCTTTCACTTTAGGATTTTTTCCCCCTTGAGATTGAATTTGTAAAGAGACGACCAACAAGGATGTAAAAAAGTTAAATACAATGCAGGTGTTCAAAAAATTCATCAAAGCAAACCCTAGGGAAATTTTTTTGCAAATTTTTTCAAACCTTAACTCTAGGTATTTAGTTATAGAAAGACTGCAAATTGTGTGAGGAAGTACGAACATGACATTTGGTTCTACCATTCCACTGTTCGACACGGCAGGGATATATAGTCATGCGTGCCCCATTCGTTTGAAAAAAAAAATGTGGCAATATTATTGCCTTATAGGAGGAGAGAGGAGAGAGAGAGAGAAAAAAGTTAAATTGTGGCAATGAAATTGCCAAAATTGGAAGAGATGAGAGAAAAAAAATTTTGTATTTTGCAATCCTATTGCTGAAAAAGAAAAAAAAAATTTAATTTTGGCAATCTAGAAAAAAAAAAATTGGATTGTCAAAATTAAAATGCTGAAATTGGCAAGGAGAAAAAAAGGTTTTGTATTTTGGAAATGGCAATGGCATTGCCGAAATAAGAGGGAAATATAAACATATATAGTATTATTATAATAAAAAAATTTGGATTATCGAAATTAAAATGCTAAAACTGAAGAGAATACATATTAGTGGTGCATTACCCTTGGTGCAATTGTGGGCTTTTGCTAGGTTTCCAGTTTCCACACATGGTTCCAAAGATGAAACAACCACGTCAAGATGACAATAAGTACCAACATGTATTTGTTAAGCTATACTTTTTCTTTTGTTTTTAGAATCCTGTTAACCTTTACTTGTAAGCCTGTGCTTAGGATCACACACTATATATACAGCATTTATGTTTTTGTAAAGGTGACAGTTTATAAAATTTTAAAAAAATAAATAAATAAATAAATAACTCGATATATACTTGTAAGCCTATACTTAGTATCACACACACTATATATACGGCATTTATGTGTTTGTAAAGGTGACAATTTATAAAAATAAAAAATAAAAAATAAAAAAATAAAAACAATCGATATATACTTATGTATGTTCATAAGAAAAAAAGCTCTTGGAGGCTTCCCAATTACAAGAGCAGCAACATAAGTAATTGTTGGAGTTGGAACCGAAGGTAATGCTAATGGTATGGGGAACAAAAATCTATATGTGTGTGTTAGACTAAGTTCATTGTCATTTTTTACACACAAAAATGTAGGGCAAGAAGAGGAGCTCATGGAGACCTTAAACTCAGAACTAGAGCAGCTAACGTTGCCTACATGGAGGTAATATTGATGGTTCTTTAGGGAAAAAACGATATGTATATATAGTATGTGTGATACTAAGTATAGGTATAAAAAAAGTATATATATGTACTAATTTTAGCAATTTTGTTTTATAAAATTACATTTTTTCTCCTTAACAATATTATTGATTCTTTTAAGAATATTGTATAGTTACAAATTTTTCTACAACATTTTTACAAACAATTAATGTAGCAAATTTTTCTACATTTTAAACACTGAGCGCTGTGACGTTGCTTAGGTAAGTAGGAGAACGATGGCGTCGGCGTGAGGGGGATCTAATGTCTGTGGCAGCAATGTGAGTCTCTACTCTCTACTCTAAACTCTCTCCACTCCAGTCTTTGTCTCAGTTCTCTCTCTCTCTCTCTCTCTCTCTCTCTCTCTCTCTCTCTCTCTCTCTCTCTCTCTTCTTTTTTTTTTTAATATTATTTTTTTATTATCTAAGGTCGGTTTGTATAAGGGTTAATGGTTTGTCTCTTTCAACTTTCTCTCTCTCTCTTTTTTATTTGAGGTCGGTTTTTATAAGCGTTAATGGTTTTTTTTTTTTTTTTTAACTATTAAAAATTATTAAAAAACAAATAATTTTTTTTTATAAATCAAAATTTGTAAGTTTTGAAATATATATATATATATATATATATTGTAAGGACGCGATTTTGTAACGAACCGTAACAGTGTTGGGTTCGCACGTAAAAAGGCCCAGACAATATGATTTGTAGAGCGTGGGTGTAAAGAACTAGGTTAACTGTGGTCTCCCCTAAAAAAATTCACTCTCAAGTATGTTAAAGGTCTAAAGTTGGTACAACGATCGTTTTCTTTAGTGATCAATGCAATTCTTTTTCTCTACTCTTGCTCTCTTCTTTTTTGGTTTATGTCTTTCTCCCTTTTCTTTTTCTGTTCCGATTCCCCCTTTCTTCATGCTCTTCTTTTAGTTTATATACCCCCCTTTGCGTTCCATCCTTACCGCACACGTGTAAGTTGGGTCCGAAGGATTTCTTTCTGTCCCATCTAGCACCTCCTGGAACTTCCTATGGGCAGCTGTAAGGCTACTTCCTTACTGTTCAGGTATCACCTCCACATTAATACGGTCAGAGAGTTGGTTGAGAGGTCATTAATGCGGAGGCAGCTGTAGTTACAGATATTTGTTTGCCTTATCTCTTTCATCCCTAGTCGGTTATTCTATCCTTTACGGTGACCTAATTCTGAGGTCTGGTTGCAATAAGACTACGTCCTGATCGTCCTCGGACGCATACTGCCGAGGAGCAGGGTGTCCTCGGACGGATGTGCAGAACCCTACCCTTGTGATGTTGTCTACCATCCCCTTTAGTAACTACCTTATGACCTGACTTGGCTTCCTCGGACGGATATGTATCTTCGGATGGGCCATGGGCCCAACAATCCTGAATCAATTCTGAACTTTATGGGCCTATTGATCGAACGGTCCCCATAATAGCCCCTCAAAATCCTACTTTTCGACTCCTCGGGAGAGAAGGTGGATTTTGACGTCATAAGCCTGTACCTGCGTGCGTTTTGGGGCATGCCCCTGACGCTTCAGCATCCCGATTTTGACAGCATTAAATTTTGACAACTCCACTGTCTCCCACGTTTGACGGTGAGATCTAAATCAAACGGCAGAGGGCTTCCCTTGTTTTGTGAGCGGGAATTTCACCGCTCACAACCCTCACATGACTATAAAGGCGCTCTCTAATTAAACTTGTACTTTACTTTCGACGATTACATGGTTCCAGAGCTCATACATTGAACCTGCCTTCTTCCAGTCTTCGTCATTCTCCTGGCGACTACAAATAATCATACGTTGTCCGAGGCCCTTCCTTTGAACCTGTAAGTCCTCTTGAAGTTTTTACCACTTTCGTTTCAAGCCCAAAAGTCTTTTCTACTAAATTTTTTAGGAAAATGGGGAAACAGAAGAATCCATTTCGATGTCTCGTTGAATCCGAGGAGGGTATTAGAAACTTTCGCTCTAAGTACAAGATCCCCCCAAATGGTAGGGATGAGGTACGCAGCCCAAGGGGAGTGGGTTGATGCCAGGCAAACTGGGGAAGTAGTCATCCCCATGATTGCCTTTATTGAGGGCGGGATGACCATCCCCATGGGTAGTATCACTAGGAGTTACCTCAACTTCTTTAGGCTATCCCCCACCCAATGTGCTCCCAATATGTTTAGGGTCTTGGGATGCATAGACGCTCTGAATAAGAGAATGGATCTAAAGCTAACCCACCATGACGTGAATTGGGTGTACAACCTTCACCGCCTAGCTGACCAGGGCTATTATCTCAAGTCGAGATATCCTGAAGTAAGGCTAATTCAGTGCCTCCCCACTTCAAATAAGAACCTAAAAGAGGATTTCCTTATTTTTTCTGGAGAATGGCATGATGGTTTACCTTGCCCGACAGTAGAGGGAACACCAGGTGGGTGCGAAGTTATAGACCTATACTATTTAACTCGTGAACACATTTTACTTACCTTTATTATTTTTGTATCCTACAACTTTAACTTTAGAATCAACGGTTTTGCAAATAGGCGCTACACGAAGCCCAATCTCAGATTAGTCAATAAGGCGAGCCTAGACAGGTTATTGAAAGCTGAAATATACGTGAACGAGGCTGATGCTCAGCTTCGCGTAGCACATTTAATTCTTGGCTATACCCCCTTTTCTTTTGCCTTTCAGGCGCCGAAGTGCATGATTAGAGCACGTGATCCTCGGCTTCACTGTATCAGTGTTGCCTACGAAGGGTTTATCGTTCCAGAGGGTATTCCGCTTCCCCAATACACACCTCGCACAGAGCCTCTTTTCGTGGTTAGCGTCTCGGCGGGACCTTCTTCACCCTTACCTTCCCTCAAGAAAAAGGGGACAAAAAGGGGAAGAAAAAAGGGAAAATACGAGGAAATCGTTGTAACAGTATCTGAATCCTCGGACAATTTCGAGATTTTTGATCAGCCCACAAGCCCTGAGGAAGACCCTGACGAGATGGGGATACAAAGGAAACCCCAGAAAAGCTTGCTGGAGCTGATGGAGGGTCAGCCGGGAAAGTCTGCACCTGCCAAAACAATACCATCCCAGGCTTCGTCTCTTCCAGCCAGGTCTCCTCCTCCAGCCGCTCGCCACCCTCCTCGTTCATCTCCACAACCAGCACTTCCCAGCGCTGCCGAACAGAAAAAACGCAGGGAATAGAAGGGCAAGGAGGTGGCAGATACGAGCAAGTCTCGTCCCACTCGAGAGGAGGATGACCAACGAGCTGCAAAGCAGCAGAAAACTAAGCACCCAGCTACGCGGGGCCAAGAGAAATCTGATTCCGCACACCCTGAGCCACAATCGTGGTTACCAGCACCTATGCACGGTGGGGAGCCTCTGCGAGACGATGCCTCTATAAGGGACTTTAACGGCGGCATTGGGTGTCACGTAGCCTCGGCCATAGAGGAAGCCTTATTGCTCCCAAAAGATATGGCCGAGATAAAGAATATGAGGAAGAATGAACTCATCCTTGACAACAAACGATACTTGGGCATGGTGAGAAGCTGTCTTTTACCCTGTTTCATTCTATGACTGTTACTCACTAATACACACTTTTTATTGACTATAATGTTAACTCCCCCCCCCCTTTTTTTTTTTTACAGATCATCCAAAATACTTTCAAGCAAGATGAGATGCTCAATGCTTGCTCCAATCAGCTAGATGGCGAAAGGAAAAGAAGGGTGATGGCTGTACAGACCTTGTCCAAATCTGAACAAGATTTGGCCGACGCAAGGAAAAAACTACAGGTCGAAAAGGAAGCTCGCAAGAGTGCTGAATCGACGTCAGAAGGCTACCAGAAGCAGGCCGAGGAACAAGCAAGGCTTCTGCGCGAGACGAATGCCGAGCTGAAGAAGACTCAAGAGCAAGCTCTTGTTCTTAAGAAGCACCTAGAGGAAACTCAGAAGCTAAGGGAGCAAGCTGAAAAGCTCAAAGAGCAAGCCGAGAAAGCGAAAATCAATGCCAAACAGGCAATGAACGAAGCCGAGCAAAGAGGCTACGAAATTGGGATAGCTGAAACTGAGAAGGCTTTGAGAGCCGAGGTTCCGGAGGTATGCCGCATCTACTGCGCGAGAACTTGGAGCGAGGCTCTTAACCGTGCTGGGGTTGAAGCCTCATCTAAGCTACGTAGGCCAGAGAACGTATATTACCCGAGGCGATACGCCCCTCCGCTCCTCAACCCTATCAGGCTGACGCTCCTTCTCCAGTTATCAACCTTAACGAGGAGGTTTTGCCTCGTAATTCTCCTCCTTGCGGCCAACCGGGACCGACTAAAGAGGGATTAGCCCCTCCAGGGGCTTCCCCAGACAAGATCACCACCGCTTCGGAGGCAGGGACGGCCTCCCAGGGTTTTCAACAGGAATTGGACTCCACGGTTCTACCAACTGGGGGCATTACCAAAGCCAAAGATGGAATCGCAACTTCGGAGGCAGACATACCCGCCAGCCAGACCTCACAGATCCAGTTGAAATTAAAAAAGTAGAACCTGTCTTGTAACTTTAAATAGACAATTAATAGAGGACTTTTTTGCTCATTTTCTTATCGCTCTGGCGGCTCTATGTTATCTTTGCAGTCATTCACTTTATCGTTGTAATTTTACATGGGTTCATTTTAACCACCTTCTTTATTGTGCGCCAATCTTGCATCCAAAGCTCTCTGTCCGACTCCTCAATGAATGTTATAGAACATTATTTGCGTCAAGTTTATGATTAGAAGGTTTATCACAACTCTATTACCATTCAACAATTCAATACACAACATAGAAGGCTAATTTCTACCAAGTTTGCGGTCCGAGGACCTAGCATAACTTAGCCTCTGTTCCACGTTTTAATATAAATCGTAAGATGTTAATTTCCACTAAGTTTGCGATCCGAGGACCTGGCATAACTTAGTTTCTGTTTAACAATTCAATAGAAGTTATAGGATGTTAATTTCCACTAAATTTGCGATCCGGGGACCTGGCATAACTTAGTTTCTGTTTTTTCAATTCAATATAAGTCATAGGATGTTAATTTCCATTAAGTTTGCGATCCGAGGACCTGGCATAACTTAGTTTCTGTTTAACAATTCAATATAAATTATAGGATGTTAATTTCCACTAAGTTTGCGATCCGAGGACCTGGGATAACTTAGTTTCTGTTTAACAATTCAATATAAATCATAGGATGTTAATTTCCACTAAGTTTGCGATCCGAGGACCTGGTATAACTTAGTTTCTGTTTAACAATTCAATAGAAGTTATAGGATGTTAATTTCCACTAAGTTTGCGATCCGAGGATCTGGCATAACTTAGTTTCTGTTTAACAATTCAATATAAGTCATAGGATGTTAATTTCCACTAAGTTTGTGATCCGAGGACCTGGCATAACTTAGTTTCTGTTTAACAATTCAATAGAAGTTATAGGATGCAGGAGTACAGGATGTATGATTGACGTAAGTTTAAAAGAAAATATTTGAATTGAAACACTTTTATTAATAATAATACCTCTTGAGATTATTTACATTCTAAGGATGGAGTACAGGTTTTTCGTCTAGGTCCTCTAGATAGTAGGCTCCTATTCCTGCTATAGAAGTGATCCAATATGGCCCCTCCCAATTAGGTCCCAGTTTTCCCCAATTTGGATTCTTAGTAGCCCCCAGGACTTTCCTCAGCACCAGATCTCCTATGGCTAATGGCCTCATCCTCACATTGCTATCGTAGCCCTGCTTGAGTTTATGCTGGTAGTAAGCTAATTGAACCATCGCACTCTCCCTTCGTTCTTCAATCAAGTCTAAACTTTTTTCCAACATCGCATCATTATTACCCGAAGAGAATGTACTGGTCCTTAACGTTGGGAATCCAGTTTCCAGGGGAATGACGACCTCTGCCCCATAGGTCATGGAGAAGGGAGTTTCTCCCGTCGAACGTCGGGGTGTTGTCCGATACGTCCAAAGCACATGTGGCAATTCTTCCACCCATTTTCCTTTCGCGTCATCCAGTCTCTTCTTAAGCCCATTGACTATTACCTTGTTAACAGCTTCAGCCTGTCCGTTGCCTTGTGGATAAACTGGAGTGGAATATCTGTTTCTTATTCCCAGCTCTGAACAATATTCCCTAAAGGCATTGCTATCGAATTGGAGTCCGTTATCCGAGACAAGAGTTCGGGGAATTCCAAATCGTGAAACAATGTTCCTCCAGACAAACTTCTTCACATCTACGTCCCTGATGTTAGCCAAGGGCTCAGCTTCAACCCATTTAGTGAAGTAGTCTGTGCCGACCAGCAGGTACTTCTTGTTTCCTATGGCTTTGGGAAAAGGGCCGACAATGTCCAGCCTCCATTGCGCAAAAGGCCACGGGCTTGAGAGAGGGTTAAGAACTCCTCCCGGTTGGTGGATATTCGGGGCATATCTCTGACACTGATCGCATTTCTTAACATACTCCTGCGCTTCTCTCCGCATATTTGGCCACCAATAACCTTGCGTGAGGGCTCGGCATGATAGAGACCTTCCTCCTGTATGGCTTCCACAAATGCCCTCATGCAATTCTTCCAGGATTGACTCTGCTGTCTCAGGAGGCACATAGAGCAAGTATGGCCCAGAGAAGGACCGTCTGTATAACTTTTTATCCTCGGATAACCAGTATCGAGGAGCTCTCCTTCGTACTTTCTCAGCTTCCAGTTTATCTTCGGGCAATAAGTCACTTTCGAGAAATTTTAATATGGGATCCATCCAGCTTGTCGATGAACTAACTTGATGGATGTGGCAAACCTCCTTTTCTGGTCAAGTGGGAGTACACAAGTCTTCGACGATAATCACCCGAGGGAAATTTCGTACCGAGGAGGTGGCAAGGGTCGCCAAGGAATCAGCGTGGGTATTTTCACCTCGTGGAATATGTAATACGTCGAAAGACTCGAACTCCGTTCGCATACGCCTAACCCTGTCCAGATACCCTTGCATCCTTGGGTCTCTGGCCTCCAACTCTCCGGTCACCTGGCCGACTACCAACCTCGAGTCTGAGAATAGTTTCACTGCCTTTCCACCCATTTTATGGACCATGCTCATTCCCATTATCAATGCTTCGTATTCTGATTCATTGTTAGTAGCCGAAAACCCTAGTCTTAGCGACTTCTCGATGATGACCTCTTCGGGGGATATCAGCACCAATCCCAATCCAGCTCCCCGTTGGTTTGCGGCCCCATCCACGTACACTTTCCATATAGACTCCCCTTGGGCGGATATCAGGCCAACCGATTTTTCATCCATGTGATCTTGATTCCTACTAATTTCTTCAGGGCACTCAGCGAATTCAGCTACCAGATCGGCGAGGACTTGACCTTTTACAGAGGTGCGGGGTATGTATTTGATGTCAAAAGCACCCAAAATCGTGTCCCACTTGGCAATTCTACCGGTGTAGTCAGCACTTCTGAGTATGGACTTAAGAGGCAGTTGGGTCAAAATAACCACAGTGTGAGCTTGAAAATAGTGCGGAAGTTTCCGTGTTGCATGGACCACCGCCAATATGGCCTTTTCTAATGACAGATATCTCACCTCGGCTTCATGGAGGGATTTACTTACATAATAAACTGGCCTTTGGACGCCATTGTCTTCTCGTATCAAGACGAAACTAACCGCGTGGGGAGCTATCGCCAAATAGGCATACAACACCTCATCCACTTCAGGGCTAGACATGATAGGTGGCCTGGACAAGTAATCTTTCAACTGCTGGAACGCTTCAGCACACTCCACGGTCCATTCGAATCCTTGCCACTTATGTAACAAGCGGAAAAAAGGACGACACCTCTCAGCCGACCTGGAGATGAACCGGTTCAACGCAGCAGTCATCCCAGTCAGTTTCTGCACTTCTTTTGGATTCCGAGGTGCTTGCAAATCGTTAATGGCCCTAATCTGATCTGGATTCACCTTAATTCCTCTATGGGTCACCATGTACCCCAAGAACTTCCCGGAACCTACACCAAAGGAGCACTTCGAAGCATTCAAGCGCAACTTATATTCTCTCAGTATCCCGAAGATACTAGTGAGGTCCTTCACATGTTCGGACACTACTTTACTTTTTACAATCATATCATCGATATAAACTTCAATATTTCTGCCCAGTTGTGGCTCAAACATTTTCGTCATCATGCGTTGGTAGGTAGATCCAGCGTTTTTCAAACCAAAAGGCATCACCTTGTAATGGTAGTTCCCAATCGGGGTCACGAAAGCAGTCTTTTCTTGATCGTCGGCGGCCAACGGTATTTGGTGATACCCTTGAAAGGCATCCAAGAAACTCATCCTAGGGTGACCCACGGTCGCATCCACCAACTGGTCAATCTTCGGCATAGGAAATGGATCCTTGGGGCAGGCCTTATTAAGATCCGTGAAGTCCACGCACACCCGCCATTTTCCAGTCTTCTTTTTTACTACCACCGTATTAGCCAACCATTGAGGGTAAAAAACTTCCTTGATAGCCCCAGCCTGTTTGAGCTTGGCAACTTCGCTTCTAACTGCCTCGGCATGCTCCTTCGATGGTCGCCGAGGAGGTTGCCTCCTAGGGACAACGGCAGGGTTCACGTTGAGTCGGTGACAAATGAAATTCGGGTCCACCCCTGGGGCTTCATACGGGTCCCATGCAAAAACGTCCACATTGGCTCGGAGGAACTCCAGCAAATTCGCTTTCTCTTGCAAAGGCAACTTGGCCCCAACCCGGAAGAATTTTTCTGGATCATCAGCGATAACTGCCTTTTCTAGATCTTCACACTCTACCCCATTGATTGGCACTTCTAAGCCTGATACTGGGGACTTTAATTGCTATAACTCATTATCGGCGGTAGCCGAGGTTTCTGCCTCTGGCCGATGCTGTATAGCCATTACTTGGCATTGCCGAGCAGCCGCCTGACTCCCTACGATCTCCAGCACTTGGTCTCCGGATGGGTACTTCACCTTCTGATGTAGGGTGGACGAAACTGCTTTAAGGGTGTGAAGCCAAGGTCTGCCCACAATAGTCGTGTACGGAGAAAAAACATCTACAACAATAAAATCCACCTCCACCACATCCGTGCCTGACTGCACGGGCAGCCTGATTAGCCCCATAGGAGTGACCAACCTTCCCTCAAAACTCACTAGAGGGGAATTATAAGTTGTTAAGTCCTCTGGTTTCAAACCTAGCCCCTTGTACAAATCTGGATACATCACATCCACAGCGCTTCCCTGATCAACCATCACTCTTCGGACATCGTACCCGCTAATCCTCAATGTTACCACCAAAGCATCCTCATGGGGTTGTATGGTCCCAACCAGATCCTCATCTGAGAAACCCAAAATCAAGGGGACACGCCTCTTGGCTCTCTTCAATGCCTGAGAATGATCCTCGGCCGGGGATCGGGACACCAACAACACTCTCGAGGGGCAAGATCCAGTCCTTCTCGGGGCCGCAAAGATGACGTTAATCGTACCCAGGGGGAGCCTTGATGAAGCATCCCCACGCACCTCGGAACCTGCTTGGCTCGCCCTTCCGCTGAAGTGATGCAAAAGTTGCTTTAATTTCCCTTCACGGACCAACTGCTCCAAGTGGTCCCATAAATTCCTGCAGTTGTCTATCGTGTGCCCATGGTCCTGATGGTAATGGCAATACAAACTCGGGTTGCGTTTTCTAGGCTCTCCCGCCATCTTGTTCGGCCATTTGAAAAATGGCTCGTTCTTTATCTTCTCCAAAACCTGCTGAACAGGCTCCCGAAATACTGCATTAACAACCTGGGCGTCCGCCGAGCCCGACTGCCCAACAAAGTCCCTCCTCGGTCGGCTGTTATTATAACGATCCGACCTGAAATCCCTCCTCTCCTGAGGGATCACCTTGGCCTTTCCTTTCCCCTGAAGTTGATCTTCCTCTACCCTTTTGTACTTTTCTATTCTGTCCATCAGCTGGCGCACACTGGTGATAGGTTTACCCGTCAAGGATTTCCTCAAATCGTGATCAGCTGGGAGACCGGCTTTGAAAGTGGTTATAGCCACAGGATCATTCTTCCCCTCTATTTCGTTAAACATTTCCCAGTACCTATCCGAATAGCTCTTGAGAGTCTCGCCCTCTCGCATAGACAAAGTCAATAAGGATCCCAAAGGCAGAGGAGTCCGGCTGCATGTAATAAAGCGAGCACCAAAAGCCTGAGTCAGTGTTTTGAAAGATCCAACAGAGTTGGCCCTTAAGCCATTGAACCACCTCATCGCCGTTGGACCCAAACTCGATGGAAAAATCTTGCACATCAAAGCATCATCCCTGGAGTGAATAGCCATCTTCTGGCTGTAATAGCTTACATGTTCCACTGGATCTGAATGGCCATCATACAGAGAGAACGTAGGTTGATGGAACCGCCGAGGATGGGTAGCGTCGTCTATGTTTCTTATAAAGGATGACTTGGAAATTTGACTCAGGGCTTTGTTCATGACATCGTTTCTCAAGCCCCTGCTAGTTGGACTTCTACGCCTATGGCGATGTTCCTCTTCATAAGAGAAAGTCTCGCTTTGCGGAGTTCTCGACCTCCGCCTGTAGCTAGTTCCATCCGACTCCCCGGATGATGGTTCAGAGCAAGGTGGGGAACGTTCCCGCCGTGCATGGCGCAACTCTCTCTTCAAGTTTGCGATCTCACGTTGCAGATTCCCACCATGCTTCGCGTGGGAGACGTGACTCTTCCCGCGTGAATGGCTCCTGGTGGTTTGAGTTGTATGTACACTCCCCTCCCGGAGTTCCCTCCGTTCGGGACTCCTTCAAGGACCACCATGCTGAGAGCCCCTTGACTCCGCCTGATGAAGGTTGACATCATCCTGATGCGGTCCCGCTGCGGGATGAGGTGGTTCCACTCCTTCCATCGGAAACGTTGTACCAGAAGTTGTACAATCTAACATAAGCTCTCCCCACAGACGACGCCAATTGTAAGGACGCGATTTTGTAACGAACCGTAACAATGTTGGGTTCGCACGTAAAAAGGCCCAAACAATATGATTTGTAGAGCGTGGGTGTAAAGAACTAGGTTAACTGTGGTCTCCCCTAAAAAGATTCACTCTCAAGTATGTTAAAGGTCTAAAGTTGGTACAACGATCGTTTTCTTTAGTGATCAATGCAATTCTTTTTCTCTACTTTTGCTCTCTTCTTTTTTGGTTTATGTCTTTCTCCCTTTTCTTTTTCTGTTCCGATTCCCCCTTTCTTCATGCTCTTCTTTTAGTTTATATACCCCCATTTGCGTTCCATCCTTACCGCACACGTGTAGATTGGGTCCGGAGGATTTCTTTCTGTCCCATCTAGCACCTCCTGGAACTTCCTATGAGCAGCTGTAAGACTGCTTCCTTACTGTTCAGGTATCACCTCCACATTAATGCGGCCAGAGAGTTGGTTGAGAGGTCATTAATGCGGAGACAGCTGTAGTTACAGATATTTGTTTGCCTTATCTCTTTCATCCCTGGTCGGTTATTCTATCCTTTACGGTGACCTAATTCTGAGGTCTGGTTGCAATAAGACTACGTCCTGATCGTCCTCGGACGCATACTGCCGAGGAGTAGGGTATCCTCGGACGGATGTGCAGAACCCTACCCTTGTGATGTTGTCTACCATCCCCTTCAGTAACTACCTTATGACCTGACTTGGCTTCCTCGGATGGATATGTATCCTTGGATGGGCCACAGGCCCAACAATCCTGAATCAATTCTGAACTTTATGGGCCTATTGATCGAACGGTCCCCACATATATATATATATATATATATATATAATTAATTAATATACGTATTCCTACCATTCGCGTATCTTGCCATGTTATTGTCTCTTCACTACTGTGTACTTTGGTATATAATAAAACCGTGATAGTTTGGGACTCAATCAGGGAAATAACTACACAATTAAGGTGGGATTATGACACAATTAAACTCAAGTTATGTGAAAATAGCAACTAAAAAGTAACACATAAGTTTTATTACTTCTTTATATTGGCCATCAAATAAAAAAAGCAACACATACGGTAACAGCCAAAGATATATTACACCCAATCGTATTCTAATTGATATATACCATATGACTACTTACTACTAAGTCTAAGACAATAAATTCCACAACTTTATTTCCAGCAATTGATCAGTTGGTAAGTTGTGGATGCATATGTTAGTGATTTTACCAAACATAATTTATCACCTCAGTGATGTACCAAACATAATTTATCATCTCAATGAATTGTAAAATTTTTTGTGTCTTTACACAGGTAATTTATTAATGTTATTTTTACATAATGGTTGACTATTAAACAATGCTATGGACACAACTTATTCCACAAATTTTTTTACAAGCTGTTAAGATACCAATTTTTTTTTTTTTTTTTTAAGGAAATGTTAAGATGCCAAGTTGTGAGTGGTAGATAATTTCTTTCACATGGACTTACACTAACATCACTTTTATTTTCCACCCCATTATAACCTATCAATATTTCAACAAGCAGTTGTAGAAAATGTTGATTTTAAAATAATCATCTCTTCTATAAAATAAAATAAAATAAATTCCTCTCACTTTTAACATTTTAAGATTTTTTTCTGTATTTTTTTTTTCATTTTACTTTTAATTATTTAATTTTGATAATTACACATGAATAAAGAACACCACTACTTGTACATGAATATTCTAAGGTTTTGTGTAGCAAGTAATAAAGAGTCACTCAAGTGGACAGGTGTTCAATTCGACAAAGTACCAACAGGGTCTATCAGAATTCATGCAGGAAAATCCAAAAACCTCTTCCATAATCCATTCGTCACAACATGAGCCTGCAACCACCACGTGTGCTCACACCCAATGGCGGACCATCACAAGGACTGAAGGGGGCCTTGGCCACCCCCCAAATTTTTGAAAAAAATTAATGAATTTTTTTTTGGAATTATCGTAAATAATTTGAAAATTTTTAAAAGGACCTTGTCCTTTTGGCACTTTATCCCTCGATAATATACATATATATTTAAGAAAGTCTAAAAATAAACATAACTTTCATTTAAATAGAAATATAATGTTAGAGATACAAACTATTTTATAAAAAATATTACAAACTGTTGATGTGATAAGTGGTTATTGGTAAATGAAAAAATGATATTAATAATAGGTCTAGATGAAAATCAATAAAAGGTTGGTCACATCAACATTTTGTAAAAATATTGTAAAATAGAATACAATCTAAAAACTTTTTTTTTTCTTTTCAGTTCTTTCCTTTTCCCACTACTATTGCAGTTTTGTGTTTACAATATAAAAGTAAAAGTTCTGTATGACTAAACTAGACAAGAAAGAGTGAAAGACAAATTTGAAACTTTCGTAGGCCCCTCACCCATGTATAGTGCTCCTGTACGTGTTACTTTATTTTTCATTTGCTTTCTTTTTTATATATATTCCTTATAATACATTATTTGTTATTATAATAATCAATATATTATATACTATACGGCATTATAATTTATAAATGTACTTGATTAATTTGATTAAAATATACAATATATATTGCTATATTAACATGTATTTAGCACTTCAAAAAAAAATATATATATATATATATATTTAGTTGTTGTTTATAACTCATATTGAGTTACAAAGTATTGTAAATTACTATTACACACACAAAATTTTATAAATGGCCCCCCCAAGATAAATTCTTGGCTTCGCCATTGCTCACACCCTTTATGCATGTAATCATGGTATCGAGTAGCTAGCACTATATGTCAAACCTCAAGCTCTCTTGCTTTATATATCTTTCTTCCTTATCTCTCTCAATTCACCTACCAAACTAAGCAATAATCTCTTCCTCTACAGCAATTCTTGAGTGAATTGAAGCTTTTTGGTGATGGCTCTCTTTAACACTATATTGAATTGGGTGGTGCCTCCGGAAAGTTTGGTGATGCTACTAGCCTTTGCATGGCCAACTTTGTGCTTCATCAATGCTTGTGAGTGGGTCTACAACTCCATATACAATGAAAATATGGAAGATAAAGT
This sequence comes from Quercus lobata, assembly GCF_001633185.2. Taxonomy (NCBI): domain Eukaryota; kingdom Viridiplantae; phylum Streptophyta; class Magnoliopsida; order Fagales; family Fagaceae; genus Quercus; species Quercus lobata. The sequence continues at coordinate 3,771,187 of NC_044912.1, read as the reverse complement.
GGTCATTATCACTGGAGCTTCCTCAGGAATAGGAGAGGTAAATTTCTCTTTTTCAAATTTTGCATATTCCTTGATGTTTAAATTACTTTCCATATTTTAAAACTATTTTTATAGCTTTTATATGAAAGTTTAGATGACATGAATTGAAATGCTTAAGTTGGTTAAAAATTAATATGGGAGGCTTCACATGTAAGATGGGTGAGATGACAGTTGAATTGCCAAATTGGTTAAAACTTTAAGAGACTGCATAAACAAAATTAAGATAGGTGAGATGGTTGAAAATTAATATCCAACAAATTACTGAACTAAGTTTCAAACTAACAGGGTATATTGGTTCCATTTATCTCAAGTAAAGTCTCTTGTAGTCTCACAAATTGTAGAGTCTCTTGGAGTGAATAAAGAAGTGAGCCTGCACTAAAATTTTAGCCATTGATGTTTTGACTTAATGATTAAAAAACAATGGATTTCATGGGTTCAATCATTATGTATCCATTGAAAAAAGTATCAAATAAGATGGTGACCTTCTGAGGATAAGTCAATTACTAATCTATAATCATAAATCATATATGATTAGAATTGGTTATTGGATCATTTTTCGGCACAGGGTTTATGTTTCTAATTAAGATCATATGGTAATAAGCATATTCTTTGAAAAGAGTTAAACCCTATAGTGTGATATGGTTTATCCAGCCGTTTACCTGTTGAGGCTTGTATATTTAAATTTTGGGATTTAAGTACTCATCTTACTATAGTGTGAGAATAATAATTAAATGATAAAATTCAAATTTTCTTTATTCTTTAAACATTCAATTTTAGGACAATTGGTAATTTATCATGGTATCAAAGTAGATGGCATTGAACCCTAACCATCTTAACTCTACCTCCTATTTAAAAAGTTCCTCAACTCTATCTCCTATTTAAAAAGTTAAAAATCTCTTAAAAAGATAAAAATCTCGCATGGCATTGGCTTATTAATTGGCATATTAAGGGAAGTTGGGATCCACACGTGGTTAAAGTATTACAACAATGGTTAAGTGATTAGATTTATGCTTAAATTTTTGGGACAACTGGTAGTTTACTGAGTGATATGTCGTTATTTTTTAGAGCAGGACACTCAAACTTTGTCCCCTTGAGAAGTTTAAAATCACATTATAATTTAGTCAAGTTCCCAACAACAGTGACACCACTCTTTTGGATTGCAAGAATATAAGAATTAGAAGACAAGAATGCTATTTCCTTTAAGAAGCTAACACATGGGTTGACAGATAATGAGCACAAAAAGAGTTATGCATTACTAATACATTCTTCGTTCATTTGAATTAAATAACATTATGATTCTCGCCCTTTTTTTCCCCTGATAAATAGGTTTAATAAGGTCATGCTATATATTGGCTGTCTGTGATTGCAGCAAATTGCATATGAATATGCAAAGAGGAGGGCAAATCTTGTATTGGTTGCCAGACGAGAGAACAGGCTCCGAGTGATCAGTGAGAACGCAAGGCGAATTGGTGCAAATCATATCACAATTATAGCTGCAGATGTTGTCAAGGAAGAGGATTGTAGGAGATTTGTTAATAAGACAATAAAATTCTATGGGCGTGGTATGTCTCACTCAAAATTGTTGGTTGAATGTTGACAATTGCATATAACATGGAGCTACTTGAATTTTGATTAAAAAAAGTTTGTATCTTCACCACAACAACTATAGTACATGGCATCACATTCACAGCAGATGCACTGTTTACCATAGTGTGCACTTTGCACACTTTGATATGGCATGCCTTAAATGCTCAAAAAACTAGCTTGTTAGTTATGAATTGTTATGTGGCAAGCCTTTTTTTTTTTTTTTTTTTAATGTTCAACCTTTTCTAACAAACTACACTTTTGGAACAATTGGTAATTTATTATGGTGTCAAAGTAGATGGTCTTGAGTTAGAATCATTTCTCTGTTCTACGCATTCTTGAGAGCCATAATCTAACTAACCAAACTATTCCAGCTATTTATGAGAAGATAATGTTGCAAGAACTAGTCTTCACTTGCAAAGCATTACAGACTTCAATGTAGTAAATTAGAGATAATTCTTGTTGTCGTATATATATGATTCTAAACATGCTTTCACTTTATTTCATTAACCTATGAAATTTCTTTCACTTATCTGAGGCGTATTTTTGGATTCTGATATCACTTCAATGCACACTCATATAAGAAGGCTTTTACCATTAGTATAGGCAGATCAATGGAGTTGTGACTTGTAAGGATGTTTGACTTCATAAATAAGCTTGTGTTTTATACTGCTGTATCAACGAACTTCTGTTGCATTTTCTCTTTTTCATCATTTTTTTGTAAAATTCTTGCAGTCGATCATCTTGTAAACGCTGCGAGTTTGGGGCACAGATTCTACTTTGAGGAAGTGACTGATACATCCGTGTTTCCACATTTAATGGTAAGGAGTACTAGTTGCATGAGTAGGAAATCATGTGACGCAGCCTTAGCTTTTCAATAATATTGGTTCAAATAATACTTTTGATACAATGTGCACTTAATTTGTTTTCAGTTACCACTACAATGACATTGTGGTTTGGGAATTTTTTGTTTGCAGGACATAAACGTTTGGGGAAATGTCTATACAACATATGTTGCTTTACCTTATCTACATCACAGCAATGGTCGAATTATTGTTAATGCCTCAGTAGATAACTGGTTATTACCTCTGCCAAGAATGAGTTTATATGCTGTGAGTAGGACTATGAACTTTGATTTGTTTGAGTTTCTTTCACTTTCTTTTCAGTTGTTTTTTTAATTATTTATTTTTATTTGAGGATAATTAATTAGGTAGTTTTGTTTTCTGTAGTATTTGTAAACAAAGCTTCAGATTAGACTCATTTGCCACCAAAAAAAAAAAAAAAAAAAAGGTCAAGAAAGATTCTGAATGCCAATATTGACACAAAAAAAAGAACGCTAATGGGATAACTTTACCAGATTATGCAGCACCATTTTAGGAAGAAAATCTACGTGTCATTAACTCATAGCTAGAAATGTCCTAGAAGAATGAATATGATTCAATTTCATGGTCTTCCTAACTTTGTCATCATAGATATCAAAATTAAATATCATAATGCACCTGGTTACACACAGACACACACACACACACGTCTCTGAGGTCAATCTTTATTTTTCCTCTATGCTGTCTCTTATGCTTTTGGCTTTGTTTTACCTTCCTTCATCCCACTGTATGCCATGCTTTCTTAATCAGATAGCACTAATTGGTTTTCTTTTACTTCTGGTGTTTTCAAATACTAGGCTGCTAAGGCAGCTCTTGTGAACTTCTATGAGACACTGAGATTTGAAGTGAAAGATGATGTTGGAATAACGATTGCAACACATGGTTGAATTGGCGAAGTGAAATAACTGGAGGCAAGTTTATGGTAGAGGATGGTGCAGAGATGCAATGGAAGGAAGAAAGAGAAGTAAGTCTTTAATTGATGGCTTTCATATCTCCACCATTATTGTATATACAGTTACCTTTGTTAAGAATGAACTTCTACAATTGTTTCGCACGCTTTTCTCTTCCTTGTTCCTAAAGTAATAGTTTAAATGTTGATTCATTGAAAAATTACTTTATATCAAAACTGATAAAACTAAGGGTCAACGTTGCAGTCACCTCAATTGAGTGCTCTCTTTAATTATATCTGGCGTATAGGAGAGAGAAGGTGGACTACACACATCTCAGGTGCTCTAAGAGCCCTTGACACCTTTGGTTGCAGAAAGAGAATGCTAGTAGTTCTTAGTGGAGGACACCTATTTTGTTTTTGTGACCAAATAAAGAAGAGGATATTAATGTTCAAATGCATGATACTCGCCTTTAAAACTAACCTTGATAGACGCACTGTAAAAAGAAAGAATACATATATTTGATATGTGAGGTAACGTATAGCTAATCATTTATTTTTTAGGTACATGTGACTGGTGGAACTGCGGAGGACTACGCTAGGTTGATTGTATCCGGGGCATGCCGAGGAGACTCATACATGAAGTTTCCAAGTTGGTATGACATATTCCTTCTATACAGGGTTTTTGCACCAAACATTCTCAATTGGACACTCCGAATTCTGCTCTCAACTCATGGCTCAAGAAGAACATCCCTTGTGGGCACAGGGAGGCCCCTTTTGGATTACAGTGGAAGGCCTCTATTGGAGGGCACATCTCCTAGTAAATTTGTAGCTAGTCCTACTCATTATGCTCAATTCAGTCCCCAACAGGTAAAATGAGAATAAAAATGCTTTCAGAAGTATATGTATCCATGTACCTAGCTAGTAGCATCTATTAGATTTAATATTCTATGTTGTTTAAGTTGTGTTCAAGTTGGTCATGCCGGAAATTGGTGACATTAAAACATTATTACTATATTGTGTTTCAATAAACATAAATTTCAGGCTCAAGCCTTGTTGGGGTCTTTTTGTACTGTACTGAATTTACTCATTGCTAAATGTTTCATAGTTGGATTTTGCGGGTCCTTTAGCCCGGTTGTGGTGGTTCGATTTAATTGGTTTCGGCGGGTCATTTAGCCCAGCTTGTGAAAAAAATAAAATGTTTGGGTCAAAAGCTCAATACTAAAAAGAGAGATATTGGACATAAGACCCAAAACCAATAGGTGGCCTTTTAAGTTTATTTTTGGGCTTTATGCAAGCTCAACACCAAGTTAACAGTCAGAATATAAATTGCTTAAGAACGCGCCTGGATGAGCATAATATCATTAGATAGTTTGTCCAAAAAACAAGCTACAAAGTACAGTTGTACCTAGTAAAGTGAGGCATTAAATAGTTGTACATAATCTGGCAGTGAAACTAAACTATCATACTTTAAGCTAACTGACTTTATTTACATGGATAGTTGCACTAGGAAAGATTCTCACATTGGATAATTAACGAAAGAGAAATATGGTAGTAGTGGAGTAGAGTTGTATGTGCAAGAAAATGGGGATTGTGTAGATCATTTGCTTCTACATTGTGATATTATTTGCGAATGACAGTCTCTGGCCTTATTTGGGGTATTTTGGATTATGCCTAAGAGTGGTTGATTTGTTTTCATGCTAGAATGGGCAGTTTTGAAGGCATCAAAATGCAAATATTTGGAATGTGATACCTTTGTACATAATGTGGACTATTTGGAGAGAACACCATTTTTTTTCCTTGATAAATAAGTGTTGCATGAAAAGGGCACAGCCCAAGTAATTGAATGATCCATAGCAGAGATGAAGACGTTATTTTTTACCTTCCGGGTATAACTGGATGGCTGCTGTGAGTGACCTCTCTTTTTCTAATTTACTTTCTTTCATGTAAACCTATCAAATAAATAAATGCATGTGTGTATATGTGTAAGAGCTCACAGAATGAGACCTCATAACATGTGAATGTCTAGAGTTCTGAATTTTCATCAAAATAAGCAAATCCATGAAATTTTGAAGGCACATTCCATCATTAATAAATTCTTTTATAAGTAGATAGCAGGGGAGGAGGGAGTGTTAAGGGGGGTTTGGCCTAGAGACATGGGGCACTACAAAGGATGTCATAAACATTGGGTTATCACTTGAATCCTAGGAAGCATAGATGCTTAATTTAGGGCACTGAACCCTTATCATACCAATGTCGTACTGGCCATTTCATGTTATAATTTTTCAATAATTGCATGTGTCGCCATGCAGTACCTGTACCCGTATCCGTATTCATGTTTGTGCTTCCTAGCTTGAACCCCAATCCATCTTTAATACTATATATTTATGAAGATTGACAGTACATGGAAAGTTATTGTTTCCATTTCTAAATATTTTCCCCATATTTATGAAATTATAGTATTAAGTATTAACTAGTCTCCAACTCATTCTAAATGTTATAAATACACATTAAAATTTTCATTACTTATCAAATATATATATTTCTTTACTTATCAATGGCATATCCTTCATCCATTCCTTCAAAATCAGTCCTCTTTTTTCTCACATCAGGGCCTTCATGTGATCTGATGATTAACTGGGACGAAATCAACATATTGATAACCACAATATTAGTTTGAAAATTAAATGCCAGCGTGCTTCCACGAAACTCTTATATAATGTCTTAATAATACTTGCATAATAAGCATAAATTAGTTTATAAAAATAACATTTTTTATGGGTTTTTCTAATATATATCACAAAAGTTTTTTTTTTTTCCATCCATGAATTTTCAGAAGTTCTATTTTTGTTCCTAAACTTTGCAAAACATTATTGGCCTTCTCTCCCTCTTAATAGCCCACTCTCTAATAAGTCAGGAATTTGAGATTAAGCCATCTAGGTTCTTTTTCCAAAGTGAGTAACTTCTATAGCAGGACTCCTCTCTGAGATTTCCTACATTGGAGATTGTTTCCCTTTTTAAACTTGGATCTGCTAAAGAGTCAAGCCGATTCCTTTAATAGACTAATCTTCCTTTCCTTTGTCATAATTAATTAATGACTAACTTGATATCTTGCCATTAATTTATTTCTATCGTAACCACGTCGTGATATTTTCCTTTGTGGAATTGTTCATGTATTATTGTTGTTAACAGAAAATGTTTTAACTAAAGTGTTTTAGTTATCTTGCTGTATTGTGTTTTCTGCTATAACACTTGTAACAGTTATTCCTATTGTGAGCACGTGAACATGCTCAAGACGCGTCAACACAAGGAGGGCAACTTGTGCACAAACTACCCTAAACTATGTCTCAGTTAGGCCAGTCTTGACTCTCCTACCCTAGAATCACAGGGTCGCGGCACAGCAGGAGCAATCCAGCCCAAGGCACAAAAAGGCCCACAACAAGTATTAAAAATACAATTGTTTTAGAGAAATTCTCAATATCGAATCAAATATTTACCTTGCAAAACTTTTAAACTCAAAATTGGTTGACATCATCTAAATCTAAGTGTCCAATTGGATCACGTCTGCGTTTTTGCCTTTTTTTTTTTCTTTTTTTTTGACTAGCGCCTCTTGCACTGTTCATGGGACATGAACAGTGCATTAAGGCAAAACTACAGTGTTTTTAGCAGTGAAGAGTAACCTAGAAATGATTTTTTTATTGTTTTCAACAATAAGTTTTCAATTTTCAACAAAATAAGTGGTATTCAAACACATACTAAATCTTGGTATCATTTCAAACAATACTTATTCTTGTGTCATGATGCACCCAAGTTCTTCAAAGGTCAAAGGATTATGTCATGTGATCAAACCTTGACATATTTCCCTTCAATTAATGTATTGATGATTGTAAGGACTCAATTTGTAACGACCCCAAAATGATATTGGGTTCGTACGTTAAGGGCCCAAACAATATAATTTGTAGAGCGTGGGCTTGAAAGGCTAGGTCTTGGTCACCAAACGGTGGTTAGTCATGGCACTCGTTGGTGGACACGCGGGGACAAGCCATGGTGATCCGTGGATCTTGCCCATCAAGCTTAATGTTCGTATTATTCTTTTCTTATCTTTTGTCCCCCCTCTCCCCTTTTTGGCACTTAAACCTTTACATTATATAGCCCTTCACGGTTGATCCTGATCCTCCATCTGTTGATTAGGCAGGTACCTATTCGAGTACCTGTCCCATCAGCCGCCTCCCCCTACTTTCTGTTAGTTGCAATAACCAAAACCACACTGTTCAGGAGTCTTTTCCCATTAATATGGCCAGGACGTTTGTGGGCGCATTCAATGCGAAGGTGACGTCTTTTCCTTGAACCACTCCCACTCCGTACCCCCATGTGAGTCCCATTCTACTCGCTTTTTCTTCTGAGGGCGCTTCGGAGGCTACCTTGGACGACATGTCTCTCTACCCTTTGAAATCTCGAGATGCCGAGGACAGGGTCATCCTCGACTGCATCTCTAGGCTGTTTGGTCTTTCACCACGTGTCCTCGGCAACTACTCTCCTCGGCACAGACCCTGGGTCCTAATGGAAAGTGGGCCGGGTCATAAGTTCTCTGGTCCCACAATGATTTTTATTGTCTAACTGATTTTTCTTGTGTAATGTAGTTCATGTGATTTTCTGCATTACAGATATAGCAAGTGTCTAAATATTGCTTGGGATAGGACGAGAAGAGAAAGCTGTGTTCATTGAAAGAGAGAAAAAGGAAGGGAAAGGGGGATTTAGAAAGGCAATTGAAGACTCTTTTCTTTTCCTTTTTTTTTTTCCCCTCAGATAAACAAAAGGCAATTGAAAGCAATTGTTGATTTTAGACATAATCGTTTTGAAGATTGAAAATGTAATCTAAAACTCAAGGGAAACCCCTTCTTCAAAATTTATGACTTTGCAATTTGCATCATGAGCAATATGAAGGTTTCAATAACTTAACTAATGAGACTTTTTTCCCCTTAATCACTAGTGATACATATTGACCACACACACACAAACAAAAAAGCGTGAATGAGATTTCTCGGACAAAATGGGCTTCTGCCCTTTTTGGGAAAATTAATTAGCTTTTTTCCCTTCTTCCCAAACTAAATAGGGAAATACCACTCTTTTGAAAATCGAGTTTTTCAAAATCGATTTAAGCCCTATAGTGACGTTTTTAAGGACCTATAGTGACGTTTTAAGAACCTATAGTGACGTTTTATAACTTGATATCCATGAAATCGAGTTATAGGCAATTTTATTGCCTATAACTCGATTTCATGGATATCAAGTTATAAAACGTCACTATAGGTCCTTAAAAAGTCACTTTAGGGCTCCAGAATTTTTTTTTTTTTAACTCGATTTTGAGAAACTCGATTTTCAAAAGAGAGACATTTCCCTATTTAGTTTGGGAAGAATGGCAAAAGGCTAATTAATTTGCCCAAAAAGGGCAGAAGCTCATTTTGTCCGAGATTTCTCATATATACTTAGTGTGAGTTCTCAAACAACTATCTATGTTGTCCAACCTTAGTTAAAGCCAGAAGTTGAAGTTATGTAGAATAACATAAATTCACCATGACATGCTTCAAAAGACTATATAATTTTACTTTAGATTCTTTTAGATTGGAACTCATGCAATTTTCATCCTTCCATTAACAATAAGTGAAGCTATTCTAAACTTCAATTCTCTTCTTATCATTCCCCTTCGAACCCATTTGAGCCAAGTTTTTCTATTAGACATTTATTTAATGTGACTCAAAAGACATATCCTGTCAAGCAAAAGATGAAATATCTTGCATTTTAGTGGGAAACAAAAAAGGGGTCTATAGCCGCGTTTTAAAAACGCGGCTATAGAACCCAAAAACGCAGCTATAGGATATAGCCACATTTACCACCCTCTATAGCCGCGTTTTTATAACCGCGGCTAAAGGTCAGACCTATTACCACGTTCTCTTTTTTTTTTTTTTTTTTTTTTTTTTTTTTTTTTTCTAACAACCTTTACATAAGGTAGAGAAATTTCAATTTATGTGTTTGAAAGATCAAAAATTTTTAAGAGAATCTCAGCAAAAATTAAAAAAAAAAGATGTTTAAGAGAACGGTCCATTTGAAGGGCGAAAAAAAAAAGTATAACGATATTGCTCGGTTTGAACTTTGAAGCATTAGATAGTTAATCAATAGCTCTTAATTGAATTAATAGGAGAATCAAACATTAATTTTCATGCAAAGACACGAATTTCTTATATAATATCTTCAAATTCTAATGATGATTGCATGCAAATATATGCCATAGGCATAAATTATTTCATAAAGATAATTCTTTTTAATGGTTTGATTTTCTGATAGAGTGTGTGTGTATTATATATATATATATATATATAATATTTATAATTTTTTTTTGTACTTATTGTATTATCATTTTCAAAATATTTGTACTTTTTTTAGTTTTTTTGAGAAACAGCTTATTTTAGTTGGCCTAGAAAGAAACACTTGTTTTAGTGTAAGTCCATGTGAAAGAAATTATCTACCACTAAAAAAAAAAAAAAAATTGATATCTTAACAGGTTGTAAAAAAAAATTGTGGAATAAATTGTGTCCATAGCATTCTTTAATAGTCAACCTTTATGTGAAAATAACATTAATAAATTACATGAGTAAAGACACAAAAATTTTTATAACTCATTAAGGTGATAAATTATGTTTAGTACATCACTAACATATGGATCACAACTTGCCAACTGATCAATTGCTAGAAATAAAGATGTGGAATTTATTGTCTTAGACTTACTAAGTTTTTTTTTTTTTTTTTTTTTGAGAGAGAGATAGACTTAGGAATAAGTAGTCATTTGGTATATATCAATTAGAATACGATTGGGTGTAATATATCTTTGGTTGTTACTGTCTGTGTTACTTTTTTTTTTTTTATGGCCAAAATAAAGAAGTAATAAAACTGTATGTGTTACTTTTTAGTTGCTATTTTCACATAACTTGAGTTTAATTGTGTCATAATCCCACTTTAATTGTGTAGATATTGCCCTATTTGGGTCCAAAAAAAAGAAAAGAAAAGAAAGTCAAAAGAGAGAGATAGAGAGACTAAGACAGAGACTGGAGTGGAGAGAGTTTAGAGTACAGAATAGAAACCAACGCAGCTGCCACAGACATTAGATCCCCCCTCTCGCCGACACCATAGTTCTCCCACTGACCTAAGCACCGTCACAGTCCTCAACGTTTAAAATGTTGTAGAAAAATTTGCTACATTAACTGTTTATAAAAATGTTGTAGAAAAATTTATAACTATAACAATATTCTTAAAAGAATCAATGATATTGTTAAGGTGAAAAAATATAAGTTTATAAAACAAAATTTCTGAAATTAGTACCCATATATATACTTTTTGAATTAAAAAAATAAGAATCCCAAATAAGAGAAATCCATTAAATAGTAGTATAGATAATGTTTTAAACATTGTAAATACTCTCTGTCCAATGGGTGTAGTGGTTTTACACAGTACTCGACTTAGGACAAAATCGAGTTCCGTTGAAAAGATAGCTACCAATACTACGTCGTTATCATCCGTGCCATGATCCAGGGGGCAGATTCGTCCATTAATAACAGTTAAAAACCAAAATAGGCTCTTGCACTGAAACTCTAACTTCGGCCCATCGAAAAGAGGAGAGAGCCCATTGGACACGAAAATCTACACATGAATAAATAACACCACTACTTGTACATGGATATTCAAAGGTTTTGTGTAGCAAGTAATAAAGAGTCACTCAAGTGGACAGGTGTTCAATTATTTGGTGTTACATTCGACAAAGTACCAACAGGGTCTATCAGAATTCATGCAGGAAAATCCAAACACCTCTTCCATTCGTCAAAAAATGAGCTTGCAACCACCACGTGTGCTCACATCCTTTATGCATGTAATCATGGTATCGAGCAGCTAGCACTATATGTCAACCTCAAGCTCTCCTTCCTTTTCTTGCTTCTTTATCTCTCTCAATTCACCTACCAAATTAAGCAATAATCTCTTCCTCTATAGCAATTCTTGAGTGAATTGAAGCTTTTTGGTGATGGCTCCCTTTAACACAATATTGATTTGGGTGGTGCCTCCGGCAAGTTTGGTTGCATGGCCAACTTTGTGCTTCATCAATGCTTGTGAATGGGTCTACAACTCCATATACAGTGAAAATATGGAAGATAAAGTGGTCATTATCACTGGAGCTTCCTCAGGAATAGGAGAGGTAAATTTCTCTTTTTCAAATTTTGCATATTCCTTGATGTTTAAATTACTTTCCATTTTTTAAAACTATTTTTATAGCTTTTATATGAAAGCTGAGATGTCATGAATTGAAATGCTTAAGTTGGTTAAAAATTAATATGGGAGGCTTCACATGTAAGATGGGTGAGATGAAAGTTGAATTGCCAAATTGGTTAAAACTTTAAGAGACTTCATAAACAAAATTAAGATAGGTGAGATGGTTGAAAATTAATATCCAACAAATTACTGAACTAAGTTTCAAACTAACAGGGTATATTGGTTCCATTTATCTCAAGCAAAGTCTCTTGTAGTCTCACAAATAGTAAAGTCTCTTGGAGTGAATAAAGAAGTGAGCCTGCACTAAAATTTCAGCCATTGATGTTTTGACTTAATGATTAAAAAACAATGGATTTCATGGGTTCAATCATTATGTATCCAGTGAAAAAAAGTATCAAATAAGATGGTGACCTTCTGAGAATAAGTGAATTACTAATCTATAATCATAAATCATATATGATTAGAATTGGTTATTGGATCATTTTTCGGCACAGGGTTTATGTTTCTAATTAAGATCATATGGTAATAAGCATATTCTTTGAAAAGAGTTAAACCTAATACCAACTTTATCCAGCAGTTTACCTGTTGAGGCTTGTATATTTAAATTTTGGGATTTAAGTACTCATCTTACTATAGTGTGAGAATAATAATTAAATGATAAGATTCAAATTTTCTTAATTCTTTAAACTTTCAGTTTTAGGACAATTGGTAATTTATCATAGTATAAAAGTAGGTGGCATCGAACCCTAACCATCTTAACTCTACCTGCTATTTAAAAAGTTTCTCACTCTATCTCCTATTTAAAAAGTTAAAAATCTCTTATAAAGCTAAAAATCTCGCATGGCATTGGCTTATTAATTGGCTTATTAAGGAAAGTTGGGATCCACACGTGGTTAAAGTATTACAACAATGGTTAAGTGATTAGATTTATGCTTAAATTTTTGGGGCAACTGGTAGTTTATTGAGTGATATGTCGTTATTTTTTAGAGCAGGACACTCGAACTTTGCCCCCTTGAGAAGTTAAAAATCACATTATAATTTAGTCAAGTTCCCAACAACAGTGACGCCACTCTTTTGGATTGCAAGAATATAAGAAATAGAAGACAAGAATGCTATTTCTTTTAAGAAGCTAACACATGGGTTGACAGATAATGAGCACAAAAAGAGTTATGCATTACTAATACATTCTTGGTTCATTTAAATCGAATAACATTATGATTCTCGCCCTTTTTTTCCTCTGATAAATAGGTTTAATAAGGTCATGCTATATATTGGCTGTCTGTGATTGCAGCAAATTGCATATGAATATGCAAAGAGGAGGGCAAATCTTGTATTGGTCGCCAGGAGAGAGAAAAGGCTCTGAGTGATCAGTAAGAACGCAAGGCGAATTGGTGCAAATCATATCACAATTATAGCTACAGATGTTGTCAAGGAAGAGGATTGTAGGAGATTTGTTAATGAGACAATAAGCTTCTATGGGCGTGGTATGTCTTGCTCAAAAGTGTTGGTTGAATGTTGAAAATTGCATATAACATGGAGCTACTTGAATTTTGATTAAAACAAGTTTGTATCTTCACCACAACAACAATATTACATGGCATCACATTCCCAGCAGATGCTCTGTTTACCATAGTGTGCACTTTGCACACTTTGATATGGCATGCCTTAAATGCTCAAAAAACTAGCTTGTTAGTTATGAATTGTTATGTGGCAAGCTTTTTTTTTTTTTTAATGTTCAACCTTTTCTGACAAACTACACTTTTGGAACAATTGGTAGTTTATTATGGTGTCGAAGTAGATGGTCTTGAGTTCGAATCATTTCTCTGCTCTACACATTCTTGAGAGCCATAATCTAACTAACCAAACTATTCCAGCTATTTATGACAAGATAATGTTGCAAAAACTAGTCTTCACTTGCAAAGCATTACAGACTTCAACGTAGTAAATTAGAGATTATTCTTGTTGTCGTATATATATGATTCTAAACATGCTTTCACTTTATTTCATTAACCTATGAAATTTCTTCACTTATCTGAGGTGTATTTTTGGATTCTGATATCACTTTAATGCACACTCATATAAGAAGGCTTTTACTATTAGTATAGGCAGATCAATGGAGTTGTGACTTGTAAGGATGTTTGACTTCATAAATAAGCTTGTGTTTTATACTGCTGTATCAACGAACTTCTGTTGCATTTTCTCTTTTTCATCATTTTTTTTGTTGAATTCTTGCAGTCGATCATCTTGTAAACACTGCAAGTTTGGGGCACACATTCTACTTTGAGGAAGTGACTGATACATCCGTGTTTCCACATTTAATGGTAAGGAGTAATAGTTGCATGAGTAGGAAATCATGTGAAGCAGCCTTAGCTTTTCAATAATATTGGTTCAAATAATACTTTTGATACAATGTGCACTTAATTTGTTTTCAGTTACCACTACAATAACATTGTGGTCTTGGAATTTTTTGTTTGCAGGACATAAACTTTTGGGGAAATGTCTATCCAACATATGTTGCTTCACCTTATCTACATCACAGAAATGGTCGAATAATTGTTAATGCCTCAGTTGATAACTGGTTAACTCTGCCAAGAATGAGTTTATATGCTGTGAGTAGGACTATGAACTTTGACTTGTTTGAGTTTCTTTCACTTTCTTTTCGGGTGTTTTTTTAATTATTTATTTTTATTTGAGGATAATTAATTAGGTAGTTTTGTTTTCTGTAGTATTTGTAAATAAAGCTTCAGATTAGACTCATTCGCCACCCAAAAAAAGGTCAAGAAAGATTCTGAATGCCAATATTGACACACAAAAGAGAACGCTAATGGGATAACTTTACCAGATTATGCAGCACCATTTTAGGAAGAAAATCTACGTGTCATTAACGCATAGCTAGAAATGTCCTAGAAGAATGAATATGATTCAATTTCATGGTCTTCCTAACTTTGTCGTCATAGATATCAAAATTATATATCATAATGCACCTGGTTACACACACACACATCTCCGAGGTCAATTTTTATTTTTCCTCTATGCTGTCTCTTTTGCTTTTGGCTATGTTTTACCTTCCTTCATCCCACTGTATGCCATGTTTTCTTAATCAGATAGCACTAATTGGTTTTCTTTTACTTCTGGTGTTTTGAACTACTAGGCTGCTAAGGCAGCTCTTGTGAACTTCTATGAGACACTGAGATTTGAAGTGAAAGATGATGTTGGAATAACGATTGCAACACATGGTTGGATTGGAAGTGAAATAACTGGAGGCAAGTTCATGCTAGAGGATGGTGCAGAGATGCAATGGAAGGAAGAAAGAGAAGTAAGTCTTTAATTGATGGCTTTCATATCTCCACCATTATTGTATATACAGTTACCTTTGTTAAGAATGAACTTCTACAATTGTTTAGCACACTTTTCTCTTCCTTGTTCCTAAAGTAATAGTTTAAATGTTGATTCATGGAAAAATTACTTTATATCAAAACTGATAAAACTAAGGGTCAACGTTGCAGTCACCTCAATTGAGTGCCCCCTTTAATTATATCTGGCGTATAGGAGAGAGAAGGTGGACTACACACATCTCAGGTGCTCTAAGAGCCCTTGACACCTTTGGTTGCAGAAAGAGAATGCTAGTAGTTCTTAGTGGAGGACACTTATTTTGTTTTTGTGACCAAATAAAGAAGAGGATATTAATGTTCAAATGCATGATACTCGCCTTTAAAATTAACCTTGAGAGACACATTGTAAAAAGGAAGAATACATATACTTGATACGTGAGGTAATGTATAGCTAATCGTTTATTTTTTAGGTACATGTGACTGGTGGACCTGCGGAGGACTACGCTAGGTTGATTGTATCCGGGGCATGCCGAGGAGACTCCTACGTGAAGTTTGCAAGTTGGTATGACATATTCCTTCTATACAGGGTTTTTGCACCAAACATTCTCAATTGGACACTCCGAATTCTGCTCTCAACTCATGGCTCAAGAAGAACATCCCTTGTGGGCACAGGGAGGCCCTTTTTGGATTACAGTGGAAGGCCTCTATTGGAGGGCACATCTCCTAGTAAATTTGTAGCTAGTCCTACTCATTATGCTCATTTCAGTCCCCAACAGGTAAAATGAGAATAAAAATGCTTTCAGAAGTATATGTATCCATGTACCTAGCTAGTAGCATCTATTAGATTTAATATTCTATGTTTTTTTTTTTTTTTGAGATAATATTCTATGTTGTTTAAGTTGTGTTCAAGTTGGTCATGCTGGGAATTGGTGACATTAAAACATTATTACTATATTGTGTTTCAGTAAACATAAATTTCAGGCTCAAGCCTTGTTGGGGTCTTTTTGTACTGTACTGAATTTACTCATTGCTAAATGTTTCACAGTTGGATTTTGCGGGTCCTTTAGCCCGGTTGTGGTGGTACGATTTAATTGGTTTTGGCGGGTCATTTAGCCCAGCTTGTGAAAAAAATAAAATGTTTGGGTCAAAAACCCAATACTAAAAAGAGCGATATTGGACATAAGACCCAAAACCAATAGGTGGCCTTTTAAGTTTATTTTTGGGCTTTATGCAAGCTCAACACCAAGTTAACATCACATATATCTTTTCAACTTTTGTTAACATTATTATTGTGCTATCCTCCTTACGAGGGGGTCAAACATAACAAAAATTAATAAAAATTTGGACTTTAACCTAAAGTAATTTGACTTCTATAAAAATTAGTTAAATTATATTATAAAATTTTATTTGAACAGGTGCATAAGAGAGTCCTATTGGCATTGGAATATAGCAAAAATTAAAATATATAATAAAAAAATAAATTTTTAACTAAAAGTGACTTGACTCCCTATAAAAAATAGTTCGATTATATTATAATATTTTATTTTAACGAACGCATAAAAAAGAGTTCTATCGATATTGGAAAATAATAAATAAATAAAAAACTAAGAAAAATGTGAACTTTAAGATAAAAGGGGCTCAACTCTCTATAAAAAGTAATTCAATTATGTTATAAAATTTTAGTTTAACAAGTGCATATATAAGAGAGTCTTACGGAAAATAATAAAAACTAATAAATAAATAAATACTAAGCATAAATTAATAAATAAGTAAATTTTAAACTAAAAGTAACTTCTTGACTAACTCGATTCTTTGACTCTTTATAAGAAGGAATTCAAACTTTATTATAAAATTAAAATTTTACCACAAGAGGAACCTATTTTTTTAATCCATCCCATTACATATTCACATCATATCAATATCATGTGATTTGAGTTCTGAGTCCGGACCACCTGGATGGGATGGGACTTGTCGATGAATGCATGAAACCAACCAACAAACCGCCCCTTTGAAAACTTCAACTTCACCGACCTTGAAGCTTCTTGGAAGGTGACAATGAAAAGTTTGATGTACACTAACTTCTAAAATGTCGGTGTAATTTGATATTGATTTGTTTATCTTGTACAAACTTTCCATTTCTTTTTTTGACAATAAAAGATAGTACAAACTTTCCATTTCTAAATAGCAACAAAAAGGAAGTAGGACGGCCTAAGCCTATAGATCTTTTTGTAACCGGGTAGATCTCTCAAAAAAAAAAAAGGACGGCCTAAGCCTAAAGCGATCTTTGTCTAGTCCTAGGGCTTGGGGCACTGACTGAGTCCAATTACAAAAAGATTTCCATTGAATAGAGAAAGTTCCTTCATTCAAAAAAAAAAAAAAAAAAAAAAAAAAAAAAAAAAAAAGAAAAACTCTCCAATAGCAATTACTAACAGAGTATTATAATTTATACATATTATAATACTCCAGTGCCACAAATTTTTATTTTACATATTATAATTTTTTAAATGATTGGTATAGTCTTATAGGTAGAATTACCATTTCAATTTATCAAGTTACCGTATTTAATACTTGTGGAAAAGCTTGTACTACATACAAATGGGATGAAAGGTGACCAATTGGGTCCCATTCGTTAAGAGGCACAACTAAAAGAGTTTTTCTTTTCTTTTCTTTTCTTTTTTTCCCCCAAAAGTCATCATTAGCCAATTGCAAAATGGTATTATATATATTAAGAAAAGATCTTGCGTCTTTTTCATCACTCATGATCAGTCATTTCAAGAATTATGAATTAAAAGAAGATGTTACATCCTTTCCATCACTCATTATCGATCATTTCAAGAATTATGAATTAAATGAAGATTTTACGTGCTTTTCATCATCGCTCATAATCAATCATTTCAAGAATTATGAAATTTGTGGTGAAAATTTTATATGCTTATTATTTTGCGTGTGCGTACTGCTATTCAGTCTAGAGCGTGGCTGGTCCATTAGCTTTGTCAAAAAGGCTAAGTCAATAAAATTTCGGATCCGAAACGCAGTGTAATAGATATAATTGATTAGTCTAATTAGTGGAAGAGGTGGACTAGTCAAGCATGGTCTATCACCTCGAACTCAAAATAACCACTTATTTCTCTTTCACACGGTCTGCAAGAGCAGGACCGCTCTAAGCAAGCACTAAAAACCGCTGTTTCTATGAAATCAACCAGTAAAATCTACCTTTCCCAGATGACAAAATGGTAGAAAGAAAATTCTAATAAGTATACATGGCTTACAAACAAGGAAAGCTTAACAAAAGCAAACTCTAAATCTAGCCATGTCTTTGAAAGTTGAAAGTGGAGAGGAAGCAACACTGAGGAGCAATGTATATATATCATCAACTACTTGGGAATAACGACAGTACCATTGTCCCCAATTACATATCAAAAAGTATGAAAAACATAACAATTTTCTTAATCTTTTTCAGAACTGATGAGATGATACGTTATGATTGTTATCAACTTTAGTGTAAACGTTGGGATAATGATATTACTCCAATCATAAGTTATCAAGTCAACCAATTTGAAAAAAAAAAAAAGAGTAAATAGTTATGCTTCAAACATTACTACCTACCTATATACAAGCAAAAGCTACATATGATAATCATAAAACCAAAAACTACAAACCAGTTAAAGGTAGTCTTCAATGGAAATACTCAAACCCTCTTCTTCCTTAAACTCACTTCCTTGCCATGAAGTAGTCCCATAATTATTGTCTCCCCCATTTTCCCAAAACCCAGTCCCCAAACCATGACCTCCACCACCACCACCACCACCACCGCTATGACCATGACCATGATCAAACTCCTTCCTTTCATTACTTTCCGGCAACCTTTCTGTGATCAACTGAGCATCAATAGCCATGCCAGCATCCGAGGCTGCCTTTTGCACTGACCTTGGAGACAAGTCAGTCCTCAAACTACACGAAGATAACATGGATGGAAAGTTAAGCTTTTCCAAAGTTGATGGCTTGTGAAGACAATAAAAAGCAACATCACGAGCCATAGCTGCAGCCTCTTGTGTTGAATAAGAACCAAGCCAAAGCCTCTCTTGCGTGCCTGGGACTCGAATTTCAGACACCCACTTGCCCCATTTCCTTTGCCGAACTCCCTTGTATTTCTTCTGAGATGTGCATGCACCATTCTCTTCTGAGCTACAACTCATTCTGACTAAGTGAGAGAAAAAAAAAAAAATGAATAAGATTGCAATTTGCGTGTGTATGCGCAAGCTAGTTAAGAAAGCTTTTGAAAAAAATAGAGTGAGGAAGTGTTTATATAGGTTGAGGAAAAAAAAAAAGTCAGAGGTAGAGAGGGTCAAAATTTTCAAGGGTCAAAAGTAAGGAGGGGGTTGGGGAGGATCTTTTCTTTATAAAAAAAGTGGGGTCGGTGAATATTTTTATGGTCATATTGATACTCATACTCATTCCAAGTTGAAGAGTGATAACGTGTACAGTAGAAAATACAAATACAAAAATACAGTTGGAAATCTTTAATTTGAGGTTTGATTAATAAATTGTAAAAGGTGTGGGTTTGGTTTTTGGTGTGGCTTAAGGCGGCAAAAACGTGTTGCAACATTTATAGCCGCAAACTAAAAACCCCACCGCGAAGACTCGGATTCTAGATTCTTTTGGTACATGCCATATTTATTCTAGCCGTTTATGTATATTGCCAAAAAAATATAAATTCATAACATCTGGTCAAATAATAAATTCATACGAGTATGTTACAATTATTTTTTGGGATTAAAATTCAATTTGGTCCTTCTTTCTTTTGACTTTCATTGTAATTGTCAAATTAGTTTGTAAGGTTTAATTTTGTCAATTTAGTTTTTCAATTTGTCAAATTGAGATAATCTTATTCTTTTTTTTTTTGTCCAACTTTATTAGTAACAATGTTTAAATTTTTAATTTTTTTTTCGTGTTAAAGATAAATTAAAAAACATTCACGAGATGCTCCATGTAAATAAATCTTGTTGTTTGATGAGTACTATTTACCTTGTTAAAATTGGGTTTCATTTACTTACAAATTTAGATAAAATGGCTAAATTAACTCGTTTTATTAAGATGGAGATAAAATTAAGCCTTAATAAATAATTTGACTATTGAAGTAAATATTAAGAGAATAGATTGAATTTTAATCTAAATATTTTTTTTTTAAAAATTTTTTATTCTAATTTATTGTAATAGTAAATTATCCATAGAGGTTCTGTTCATCACCCCACTTTTATTAAAACATTTCCGATCTCGACCGATCACATCACACATGGAATACTAAATACGTACATTTAATTGTATATTAGTCGGTAATAATAATATAAATTTAATGTTGCTGTATGGACGGAGATGTCTATTTTGGACACCTCAGGAATGATGTCATAACACACAAGTGGCTGGTCAATGTCCCTTGAACTCCGTCAAGTCACTCCTTTTAAAAGAAGTCAACCAACAGGAAAAAATGTGACATTTGATTTATCATAATTCACATAAAGGGACCAGGTGAGGTTATAGTAGTCTTATCAAAAGCAAAAAAAGGTGAGGATTATAGTAAAAAGTCATAGAAGATGGTAAAAAGAATTCATCATCCCAAACGTGCAACTAGTTAAAATTTCTTAGGGTAGGAAATTCTATCAATAATCACTACACTTTTTTTTTTTTTTTCTTTGTTTTGTAAGGCATTCCTCGTTGATGCCAGCGCCGCCTGGAGGCCCTAATTTGCACATGTTTATATATATTTTGTCATTACTATTCTATTTAGTTTGTGATTGATGGGAATAAAAATTTGTGATTCTATGTGATAGACTAATAGTGACAGATAACTAAGTATAATCTACTTTATAAAACAGTTATAATAAAATGTGTGTGTATGAACATATGTGGTACAAACATTATTGAAATTCTATTAATATGACTACCGAATGCAGGAATTTTAAGGTGCGGTCTAATTATGCTCAAGCATCACAACGAAGAATTCAAATATATAGAAATATGACTATGGTTTAAAGGTGGATTGAAAGAAATTTGAAAGTGGTTATAATAATGACAATATCAAAGGAAAATTCTAATGTGCATGTATTGGAAAATTTTGAGTCTACTCTAAAACATGCATGCATGCATGAGTTAGGTAACTTTTCAAAGTTAAATTAAATAAATAAAATGTTGTCATTATTAAACAAAGAAAAACGAATTTAGCATGTGTAATTGTGTATGCCATAGAGTTCAAGATTCTGATTCAATGTTAGGGCATCTAATTAAACTTTGAAACTAAGTGGAAATACGTAATTAGTACATTAACCCATAACTTGACACATCCCTATGGGAGATTCCTAACTTTCTTAAGTTGACATTTGTGGTTGACTTTCAAATAATCGTGGTGATCTTTTCTTTCTTGTTATTCCTAACTTCTTAATATTTGTAGTGTTGACTTTCAAATAATTTACCCGATTATATATGAGATTATTATTTTTTTTATTTTTTTTTTAGTTATGAATATTGCTATCATTTTCTTCTCATTTTCCCTTTATATGGAAGATGTATACCATGCATTTGGTGTATGTACCCTCCTCCTTTCACATAAGGTGGACCCCACACATGTGAGATCTACTTATATGTGAGAATGAGGAAATATACACCAAATACATAGTGCATTTTTCTCCTTTATATGATGAGAGGGCTTTAAGAAAAAAAATATTTTGCCTAGGGGTAATGAGTTTCATGGAAAATTAGGATGGTTTGGTTTTGTACTTAAAAAGACAATATGGTTAAGCTTGCTTAATTTGGTTTGTTACCATAAAGGAAATGGTGTGGCTTTTAGATTAGCAAAATTGAATAGTAGTAGTGTGATATTTTATTCAATAGGTAAGTGAGACAATTAATGTAACTTAGTTAATTGAGCTATGTACCTCTAATGAGCTAGCAAGCAATATTCCCTATCTATTTGTAAGGTTATGCATGAAACCTAAAGTAAGTTGTCAAAATGCTCTTTATAATTTTTAAGTCATAATTCCTATATCTTTCGAATTTTTTCTATTTTTTTATAAATATTTTAAAAGGTCCATAAAACATTAAAAAAAAAGAATCAATAATTCTTATTTTTTTTTTATAAAATTTCAACAATAATTTTCAACTAATCTAGCTGATGCCTTTTGATTATAGTCACCTAGGGGTGTCAATTCGGGATAGCGTGTTGGGTTCATGTCATGTCAAGGTAAGGGTATTCGACTAAATGGCTCAACCCTAACCCGACCCATTTAATAATTGTGTCATGATTTTTCAACCCTAACTCATAAGGCGGGTTGACCTGACCCAACCCATTTGACACGCTTAATAAACAAGTCATGTTGGTTTAATACGAATGTAACACAACCCATTTCAATCTGCATAATATTAAATATAACATCTATCTATAAATATTTTTTTTTACATCCCAAAAAGCAGTGCATACACTTCAAGTTTTCAACCCACATTCAAAATAATATAGTTCAACAAAAATATAACATTCATCTAGAAATAAGTTATTTACACTCCAAAAGAAGTGCATACACTTCAACCTAAATTCAAAATAACAAAGTTTAACAAAAATAAAATAATATAGTTCAACAAAAATATAACATCCTTGGAACTCGCCAAATGCTAAGTATCAATATTAAAATAATGTAAGCAAACAGTAAACTAATCCTGACTATGACCACTATTACCATCCATAGATTCTTTGTTGATGTCCAAATTCATAATATCTTCCACAAGCTCATCCAATTTCATTTGAGCAAGTTCTATGCCTCCCAAAAAAAAAGTATTAGTAGTTCTAGGGTTTGTAAAATTTCAATTTCCAATTATATCCCCTGTAAATTTTTGTAATTACTCACTTTTCTTTTTAAATTTAAAATATATGTTGGATATAAAAGGTATTTGACAACTCTAAAATAAAATAAATATTTATTTGTTATATAAGTTAAACGGGTTGTGTTAAATGAGTCATTTTGAGTTAACACAAATAAATTGACGTGTCAAACGTGTCTATTGCGGGTTACACAGGTTGACCCGCTTCTTATCATGTCGCTTTTAGGTCAACCCGTTTATGACCCAAACCCATTAAGCCCCAACCCTAACCCGAAAAAACCCGTGTCGGATTTGTGTCGTGTTCGCAGATTGGGTCGAACATTGACACCTCTATAGTCAAACCCACCCCCCCCCCCCCCCCCCCCCCCAACTTGTTTCTTAACATTTGTAGTTGACTTCTAACCCAACTTGTTTCTTAACATTTGTAGTTGACTTCTAAAAAATCTGTATGATACCTTTTGAGAGGTATTGTCAAATCCACACATTACAAGAAACTCTTATGGTTAGGCTTTTTTATTCTATTTTATTTATAATTTATTTAAGATGTGATAGTATTTTATTGTGTATGCTATTTATTTATTTTTTATTCTTCTCAAAAAAAAATCTTTTTAAAAAAAGTAATTTGTTTCTTATGTACATATATTCTTTGAACTTCGAATAGCACAAACCGTATCAAGTAATTTCTCACCTGATCCATTTGTGCTTTGGTCTTAACAAGTCACCATTATAAGTAATTTCTCAACAAAAAAAAAAAAAAAAATCACTATTATAAGTAATTCTAGAAAGTAAAAAGTTACCATTATAATCTACAAGGATAAAAAAAAAAAATTAAAAATGAAGGACATTTTGACTGGGTAAAAGTAAATATTTTTAAAGCTGTAAACACTTAATAAGAGGACAATTTCAGCGTTGCCTTTCCTGAATCGAAAAGACCGTACAGCTCACAGGTCTAACTTCTAAGAAATTAATTGACCAGTCCATTCTATAGAAGGCAAAGTTGAAAACATAACATAAGTCGATCAAAAAAAAAAAAAAAAGTTGAAAACATAAGCCATTACCAGGAGAAAATAGGTGCAATTTTGGTTTGTCTTATTTGAATATTTTTGATAAGCGTGATACTTTGGACTATTATCGGCCTAATATATTAATAATAATCATAACGAGGATTTTTTTTTTTTTTTTTTGCTAAAAATAATCATAAGGACAATAATCAAAAGAATTATGATTACGTTTTATATATATATATATATATATATATATATATTTGTTAAAAAAATACATCACTTTTTTTTCCAAATACTAGAATATTTTAATCCACATTAAGGAGAAGATAATTTGTATATTGTTAAATAAGTTGGTCCTAAACTAACACTTTATATAATCATATAATCTATCTTTTATTTGTGGAAATAAATTAATCACAAATTTGACACAACATCTCAATTGTCTTCACTCTTTATTTTTACTTTTGGGGGGTTTATTGATTTTATTCCAATAAAATTTTACTCTTTATATATATATAACATGTGGGGATATATTTTTCAAAAAGTCATTGCATGTCAATTGTCAATCCACCAAAACCACTTTTGAAAACTGTGAGCACTTAC
This sequence comes from Quercus lobata, assembly GCF_001633185.2. Taxonomy (NCBI): domain Eukaryota; kingdom Viridiplantae; phylum Streptophyta; class Magnoliopsida; order Fagales; family Fagaceae; genus Quercus; species Quercus lobata. The sequence continues at coordinate 3,746,679 of NC_044912.1, read as the reverse complement.
AAATTGATTAACATATCCATAGATTTCTCAAGTACACTAAGAAGTCACCCTGAAGTGAATGAATTTTTTTATATGGTCATGTATTTTTTTTTTAATATAATTTACAGAATTAGAAACTTATTGGACTCATTAATCACGTGCTTGATCATCATAGTCAAGGAGAATCACTGTATGAAAAAAAAAGAAAAAAAAGAAAAAGAAAAGAAGCTTGAGCATGTATTCCACTATTCCCACCAATAAAAAAATGGTCAAATGGATAAATTATATTATTATTATTATTATTATTATGGCAATTTTTTTTTTTTTTTCTCTTTGACCAATTTGTGGACGATGGCAGCTACCAAATCGACTAGAATTTCAACCTTTCATTTATTGCGATTAAAGAAAATTGAATTTTTTTAAGGAAAAAAAAAAGGAAAAATAATTTGAGGTTCACTTTTCACTTCCTAAAATAGAACCTATATTATATAGAATTAGGCGTGTCTAGTGACTAGTTTTATTAAACACGTTAAGATGTAGACACATATCTGTATCCTAGTGGATCCAATGGAACTGGCCACTAGACACAAGCTGCATCATATTATATATAGCAGTTCGTCTAATGCACGAGTCCTACATTTCATACTCTAACAATATTTTTTAACTAAAAAAAATAAAGGTACAATACTTTAGGTCAATGTATGAAAATCTCCAATTAGCACCTAATTGTTTGATTTGAATTAATTGGTCTTGAATTTAATAACACTATGTTTCTCAAAAAACAAACAAAACAAAAAAATTAATAACACTATTTGTGTTTCATTAGTTAATACTTAACACAATCATGTGTTTGAATTAAATTAAGAACCTAATATACTACACCTAAATTTTGCTCATATTTTAATTATCTTATTTAATTTCTTCCTTATTTTTTGAGTCCTCTTAAAGTGTACCCTTAAGATAATTGTTAACAAACCATTTTAGAAAAATTTTGACACCACTTTCATAGAAAATATAAAAAAAATATCAAAACAATTAATTGTATTTTTTTACATAAAAAGTTGTTTAAAATAGTTTATAAACCAATGCTCTCAGGGCATCCATTAACATTTTTTTTTTATGGGAGTTAATTATCTTATTTTCATTTATTATGTATAAATTATTGTAAATAATAAAATTTTGAAAAAGGAGGTTATGAATGATTAAGGAGATGTAAGTGGGCTCCAAAGAAGAAGAAGAAGAAAATACATCTCAAAATATTATATCATGGTTAATATAATAAAGATGAGTTTTATAAGCTTGTTTACACCATGTAATGTAAGTGTTACAAAAAGTATCACATATTTTCACTATGTAATATTTTATAAATATAATAAATTTTTGTAGATAGAAGCTTTGGTAATAAAGTTTTTGTGAGTAAGATTAACTTTATAATGATGTATACTTTTTTTTTTGTTATTAGTTGAGATAAAAAGTTTTTTTTTTTTCTTGACGTATGCAAAATAAATCAAATATAGGCTTCACTAAAATTAATTGGTCTTTTTTTTTTTTTTTTAAAGTCAAAAACAACTATCATAAAACGAAAGTTATAAGTTCAAATCTTATCATATTTACAAAGGAAAGAAGAAGAAGAAAAAAACCCGGTAAAAAGTTTATAGAATACAAGGGTAAAAAGAACTTTTCACATGGGCTAAGAGAGTAAAAGAAGAAAAAATATGAGAGGGCATCCATATGTTATAACCATAACATGTAGGACATGTCTTTTGACATTTCATCATTTTTGTGTGAGATAAGAAGTGACTTTACAAAGTACCAATGTTTTTTTTTCCTCTTTTTCCTTTTCTTTCCACCAACGACTTGTCGGCTGTCGCACATATTTTTGGATATTTTCCTCCACTAACGACTTGTAGCACATACTTTCTGAACAACATAATACCATGGTTTTAGTGGCTTATTGAACACTGGTCCATCTCTTTCAACACTGAGGCCCAACCCATCAAGAAAACTGAACCTCAGAAACTATGGGAGCTGTTGTGCCCAAAAGATAAGCCCAACATCGCCCAAAACAAAAGGGCCATTCGGCCCATTATAATCTCCATCGACAAAACATCAATATATTTACCTTAGGCACCATAGAAGTCTCTGAAAACACCTTTCAGAAACAAATTTGCCAATATTTATAATGTATTAAAGCATTTGCAACGTCCTTCAATTTGAAAATTTGTATTTAGTGTACAAATTGATTAAAGTTATCAACTGCATGACATGAACAAGGATCAAACAACATGGTCTAATTTCTAGAGAATATACAATTACAAACAAACATTTCTAAACTATCAAAGAGACAAACATCAAAATGTGAAGAACAAAAAACTGGTATACTTTCCTATGAATCAGACAGACTTCTTTAGCATTTTTGTTTTTTTCATTTAATTCCCCCTTGTGAATGCTGGGAAAGACAAACTCTTTCTTCCTAAAAGAACCATGACAAGTTGACACATCTACTTGAAAGCTTTGGAGGCGGCATATAGAAAGTCCAAGAAACCAGTTCCCTTGAGAAGACCTTTACCAGTCAAAAGTTCAAAATCTAACAATAGCAGGAAGCCAATTACGGCTGCCTTTCCTTTGATAATTTCATTCTTCTTGATGAAACCGAACCCCTGTTGACCCTAATCAACCACCATTCTTATCTAAAACACATATAGAGTAAAAAAAATCAGAATAATAGAGTTGAAAGTCACAAACTGCTTTCTTGCTTCAAGGGGTCCACAGATTTTAATTCCTACGAGACTACGAGTAGGCTGTAGTTCTTCTTTTTTTTTCCTTTCCCTCTTATTAAAGGTAATTAGGTAGTAGTTTCATGAGGTCTTTGGTACAAGTCTCCTAGACTACACATTGGGGCCACCTCAAAGAGATTACTTACTGTAATTATCCAGTATGTGTGAGACGGGGGACTAAATGCACCTAGGGATTAATTAGCCAGGTGCTCTAAGATAACCGGACACCCACATTTAAAAAATAAATAAAGAGAAGGTTCAGTTACCTTATCCACATTGACATCAGTTGCAGTTATACCAGGTTGAGCCTTCCCACTGAAAACAATCTCAGCAGATGCATCAGAACTTAGACCTCCTCTCATGCTGATGTAAATATTTTCTTCATCCGTTTTCACAGGTTAAACAAAGAGATTCCTTAAAGCAGGAAGGAGTAAGGGCTCTCAGCACAGGATTTTTTGGATACCATTCCTTCATTGCTCCAGTTCGGAGATCAAATGTGCTATCAGTTGTTGGACAAACTATACAGCCATCCTTTCAATAAAAGGAAAAAGGAAAACACAATCAGCCTTTTTTGCTTCCCATCATTTTAGAAGAATATCTCAGAGATAGTTCATGGCATATTTCGACACAAATATGAGTCCGTACATGTATCTTATAGAAGTTTGTAATGACATCGACTAGAATTTCATCCTTTCATTTGTTGCAATTAAAGAAAATTGAATTTTTTAAGAGAAAAAAAAGGAAAAATGATTTGAGGTGGACTTTTCACTTCCTAAAATAGAACCTATATTATATAGAGTGGGGTGTGTCCAGTGACTAGTTTTACTGAACACGTTAAGATGCAGTCGCGCGTCTGTATCCTAACATGTCCAGTGGAACTGGCCACTGGGCGCAAGCTACACTCTATTATATATAGTAGCCCGTGTAATGCACGGGTCCTACATTTATTAAAAAAAATAAAGGTACGATACTTTAGGTCAGTGTATGAAAATCTCCAATTAGCACCTAATTGTTTAATTTGAATTAATTGGTCTTGAATTTAATAACACTATGTTTCTCAAAAAACAAAAAAAAAAAAAAAAAAAAAAAAAAATTAATAACACTATTTGTGTTTTATTAGTTAATACTTAATACAATCATGTGTTTGAATTAAAATAAGAACCTAATATACTACACCTAAATTTTGCTCATATTTTAATTATCTTATTTAATTTCTTCCTTATTTTTAGGGTCCTCTTAAAGGGTACCCTTAAGATAATTGCTAACAAAGCATTTTAGGAAAATTTTGACACCACTTTCATAGAAAATGTAAAAAACTATCAAAACAATTAATTGTAATTTTTTACATAAAAAGTTGTTTAAAATAGTTTATAAACCAATGGCCTCAGGGCATCCTTTAACATTTCATTTTCTTTTTATGGGAGTTAATTACCTTATTTTCAATTATTATGTATAAATTATTGTAAATAATAAAATTTTGAAAAAGGAGGTTATGAATGATTAAGGTGATGTAAGTGGGCTCCAAAGTTTTTTTTTTTTTTTTAACAGAAAGAAAAAGTAGGGGGGAGAAGAAGAAGAAATACATCTCAAAATATTATATCATGGTTAGTATAATAAAGATGAGTTTTATAAGCTTGTTTACACCATGTAATGTAAGTGTTACAAAAAGTACCACATATTTTCACTATGTAATATTTTATAAATATAATAAATTTTTGTAGATAGAAACTTTGGTAATAAATTTTTTGTTAGAGTAAGATTAACTTTATAATGATGTATACTTTTTTTTATTAGTTGAGATTAAAGTTTTTTTTTTCTTGAAGTATGCAAAATAAATCAACTATAGTCTTCACTAAAATTAATTGGTCTTTTTTTTTTCAAGTTAAAAACAACTATCATAAAACGAAAGTTATAAGTTCAAATCTTATCATATTTATAAAGGAAAGAAAAAAGAAAAAAAATACCGATAAAAAGTTTATAGAATAAAAGGGTACAAAGTGTAAGGAATTTAACCGAATTCCCAACCTGTGAGTAACAAAAAAAATAGAGAAAACACATGCCAAAGAAAGCAATCGCATGCACAAGACAATATTTATATGGTTCGGCAATTTGCCTACATCCACGGAGTTGCAGGGATTTCACTATTATCAGGGAAGAAGAAAAATACAAAAGTTGCAGCTACAATGTTTTTTTTTTTTTTTTTTTTTCACTCTATATAAACACGGCAACCGACTCACAATAATAACCTAATCACCAAAGTCGCCTATCGGCCTAAGCCTCCGTTCCATGGACTAAGCCTCAGTAAATCTCCCATTAAAAACCACGCAATATTATTTGGGTCGGCTCAGGTCATTGAACCGGATCAAACAAAACTAGGCTCCACAAAGCCCAACAAATCTCCCATTTGGAGACTAGTTCAATCACCAACATCAACCGCAATCCTCCAAAAAACACGATCCCCTCATCCCTGCAACTCATCCTCCTGTCCTCAAGCTAGAAGGCCAACTGAAGCTGCACACAGCTTTAGCTTCTCAGTAGTGACACCCTTAGTCAACATGTCTACTGGGTTCTTAGATCCATAAATCTTCTCAAGTATTACCAACTTATCTTCAACAAGGTAACGGATAAAGTGGTATTTTGTCTGTATATGCTTCGACTTTGAATGAAAAGCCGAATTTTTAGCAAAAAAAATTGCACTTTAACTGTCACTGTGTAGAATTCTCATCTCTTGCTTCTTACCCAATTCAACTAAGAAACCATGTAACCAAATCATCTCCTTTCTAGTTTCAGTTGCTGCAACATACTCAACTTCTGTAGTAGACAAAGTAACAATCTTCTGTAAATTTGAAGCCCATGATATAGCTGTACCACCCAGAATAAAAACAAACCCAGTAGTACTCTTTCTACTATCAATATCACCAGCAAAATCAGCATCTACATAACCCTGCAATTTCAAACTTACACCTGTGAAGCAAAGACATGTATCTGATGAACCCTTTAGATATCTCAGAATCCACTTAACTGCCTCCCAATACTGCTTTCCAGGCCTACTCATGAATCTGCTCACAACTCCCACTACATGTGCAATGTCTGGCCTTGTACACACCATAACATACATCAAGCTGCCAATAGCTGAGACATAGGGCACCTTGCTCATATGGTCTCTTTCTTCTTCTATCTTCGGTGACTGTTCTTTGCTTAGTTTGAAATGACTACCCAATGGTGTGCTTACTGGTTTAGCTTCATTCATATTGAACCTGCTGAGTACTTTCTTCACATACTCTGATTGTGAAAGTTTCAATGTACCATTAGCCTTGTCTCTAATGATTCTCATACCAAGGATTTGCTTTGCAGCTCCCAAATCCTTCATTGCAAACTGTTTGGACAATTGCTTCTTCAGATTATTAATCTCCTCAATGCTAGACCCTACAATAAGCATATCATCCACATACAACAATAATATGATGTAAGAATTGTCAAAAGACTTAACATAGCAACAGTGATTAGCTTCACATCTCTTGAACCCAATTCTATGCATAAAACTGTCAAATTTCTTGTACCACTGTCTAGAAGCTTGTTTTAGGCCATACAAACTCTTTCTCAGTTTGCAGACTAGATTCTATTGTCTCTGAACAATGAATCCTTCTGGCTGAATCATGTAAAGGTCTTTCTCCAAGTCACCATGAAAGAATGCTGTCTTCACATCTAACTACTCAAGATGTAAGTTTTTTGCAACCACCATTCCCAATACCAGTCTGATTGTTAACATCTTTACAATTGGAGAAAATATCTCTGTGTAGTCAATGCCCTCTTTTTGCTGAAACCCTTCAACAACTAATCTGGTCTTATAACGTTTGCTACCATCATGCTCATTCTTTATTCTGTATACCTACTTGTTGTGCAAAGCTATCTTTCTTACTGGTAATTCAGTCAGTTCCCATGTCTGATTTTCCAACAAGGAATCCATCTCATCCTTCATGGCTAACTCCCACTTGCTTGAATTCTCATTTTACAAGACTTCATCATAACACTCTAGCTCACCACCATCAGTCAACATGAGATAATTTAGAATGGGTGAATAACGCTATGGAGGTTTAATATTCCTGAAAGATCTGCGAACTCCAGCTACAAGTGTACTCAGATCTACCTGTGAATTTACATTCTCCTTATCTTCTTCACCCCTTTTCTGGACAATACTTTCAGTCAATTCATCAAGTTGACAAACTCAAATTTCTTTTGATCTATCTTTGTAACATCTGACACTACAGTTGACCTGTTATTGTACATAACCTGTTTATTAAATATCACCTTTCTACTTCTGATGATTTACCTGTTTTGTTCATCCCAAAACTTATAGCCAAATTTCTCATCACCATAGCCAATGAAAAAATATATTTTAGATTTTGCATCAAGTTTACTACGAGCATCAGAATCAATATGAACATAAGAAATACAACCAAAAACTTTTAAGTGTGAAAATTTTACCTCTTTACCGCTCTAAACCTCCTTAGGAAGTCTGAACTCCATGGGAACTGATGGTCCTCAGTTTATCAGGTAAGCTGCAGTGCTAACAGCATCAGCCCAGAAAGTTTTTAGTAGTCCAGCATGCAACCTCATACTTCTAGTACGCTTATTGAGAGTTCTGTTCATGCGCTCAGCCACACTATTCTACTGTAGTGTCCTAGGAATGGTCTTCTCCATCCTAATTTCCTATGCAACACAATACTCACTGAACCCTCCATCTATGTACTCTCCTCCATTATCTGACCTCAAACATTTTACTTTCAAACCTATTTTTATCTCCACCATGGCCTTCCACTTCTTAAAAGTTTCAAATACATTAGATTTATTTTTTAGAAAATAAACTCATACCTTTCTGCTTGAGTCATCAATAAAAGTGATGTAATACCTTGAACCTCCAAGGGATGCAATCGGAGAAGGCCCCCACAAATTAGTATCTACTAATTCCAATTTTTCAGCTTTCGGTGTCCTGCCAGTTTTTAAGAAGCTCACATTTTTCTGCTTTCCTAAGATGCAACTTTCACACATGTAAAAATCAATGGACTTCAATTCTGGTAGTTTTCCTTTTGACAGCAGCATTTTCATCCCTTTCTCACTCATGTGACCAAGTCTGCGATGCCATAGGCTTGTATCAGTACTTGCATCAGCAACTGCAATTGTATCTCTTAGATATGAGGTCATATACAGAGTATCATTCTTCTTTCCACGAGCCAATACCCTAACTCCCTTTGTAACCTTCTAAGTACCACCAACAAATAATATTGCATGTCTTTCATCATCAAGTTGTTCAACAAAAATTAGATTCCTCCTCAGGTCAGGAATATGTCGAACCTTCTCCAGTAACCAAACAGATCCACTGGGCAACAATATCCAAACGTCTCTCATACCTACAACATCCAAGGCTGAACCATCAGCCAAATACACCTTACCAAAATCACCTGCAATATAATTCTGTATGATTTCTCGGTGTGGAGTGGTATGAAACGAAGCTCCTAAGTCCAAAACCCATTCATCAAGTGGACTGTCTACTGCAAGAAGTAATGCATCCTGTACCTCTTCTGTTACAGCATTAGTAGAATCATCTCCATTCTTCTTCTTAGGACTTTTGCATTGCCTCCTAAAGTGACCTATTTTCCCACAATTCCAGCATTGTACTTGTTGGCCTGATCTAGATTTGCTTCTATTCCGATTAGAATTTCTAGATTTTGATCTGCTCCGGTTTGAATTTCTGTCATTATCTCTGCCTCTTGTCTCAAGGTTTAGGGCAGAACCAGATCCTGAGGTTTCGCCTACATCTCTTATGTGAATCTCCTCAGCCAAAATCAAATCTCGTATATCATTGTACTTGAGCTTTTCCTTTCCTGTAGAATTGCTTACTGCCATCCTTATTACCTCCTAACTGTTTGGCAAAGAAGCCAAGACGATCAAAGCACGAATCTCATCATCAAAATCAATTTCTACAGACGACAATTGATTTGTGATAGTATTAAATTTGTTCAAATGTTGTGCTACTGATGCATTCTCTGCCATCTTCAAATTGAACAATTTCTTCATCAGATGCACCTTGTTGTTTGCGAAGGGCTTTTCATACATACCGGACAAAGCCTTCATCAGATCTGCTGTGGTCTTCTCCTTTACAACATTGTGTGCAACAGACCTAGACAGAGTTAACCTAATAACTCCTAAAACCTGTCTGTCAAGAAGCGCCCATTCCTCAACCTTCATAATCTCAGGTTTTGTCCCTAAAAGAGGTAGATGCAATTTCCCCTCATAGAGATAATCTTCAATCTGCATCCTCCAATACGCGAAGTCTGTGCCATCAAACTTTTCTATTCCAGACACCTTTCCTACTTCCTCTGCCATTGCTCCCACTCAAACCTAACCCTAGGCTCTGATACCAGTTGTAGGGAATTTAACCGAATTCCCAACCTGTGAGAAACAAAAAAAATAGAGAAAGCACACTCCAAAGAAAGCAATTACACGCACAAGACAATATTTACGTGGTTCGGCAATTTGCCTACGTCCACGGAATTGTAAGGATTTCACTATTATCAGGGAAGCAGAAAAATACAAAAGTTGCAGCTACAATGTTTTTTTTTTTTTTTTTTTTTTTTTTTTTTTTTTTTTTTTTTTTTTTTCACTCCATATAAACACGGCAACCGACTCACAATAATAACCCTAATCACCAAAGTTGCCTATCGGCTCATGCCTCCGCTCCATGGACTAAGCCTCAGTAAATCTCCCATTAAAAACTACACAATATTATTCAGGTCGGGTCGGGTCGGATCGTCGAACTGGATCAAACAAAACTAAGCTCCACAAAACTCAACACAAAGAACTTTTCACATGGGCTAAGAGAGTAAAAGAAGAAAAAATAAGAGAGGGCATCCATATGATATAACCACAACATGTAGGACGTGTCTTTTGAGATTTTATCATTTTTGTGTGAGATGAGAAATGACTTTACGAAGTACCAATGTTTCTTTTCCTCTTTTTGTCCTTTTCTTTCCAACCAACGACTTGTCGGCTGTCGCACATATTTTTGGATATTTTCCTCCACTAATGAATTGTAGCACATACTTTCTGAACGAATTGTCGGCTTATTGAACACTGGTCCATCTATTTCAACACTGAGGCCCAACCCATCAAAAAAACTGAACCTCAGAAACTATAGGAGCTGTTGTGCCCGAAAGATAAGCCCGACATCGCCCAAAACAAAAAGGGCCATTCGGCCCATTAAAATCTCCATTGACAAAACATCGACATATTTACCTTAGGCACCATAGAAGTCCCTGAATACACCTTTCAGAAACAAATTTGCCAATATTTATAATGTATTAAAGCATTTGCAATGTCCTTCAATTTGAAATTTTGTATTTAGTGTACAAATTGATTAAAGTTATCAACTGCGTGACATGAACAAGGACCAACCACTTATATCACTTTTTTACTTACTAATAACTACTAATCACAACAAAAATTTGTTAAAAAAAAAAATTGTAAATCTAGTATTTTCCTCCTTTTAAAGTCAATAAAAAAATTTATAGTTCTAAATCCAAAAAAAAAATATATATTCATGCCCAAAATATTAGCCCAACAACAAAAATTACCAATAGGCAGTAGCAAAGCTTAAAAAAAAAATTTGAGACTAATCAACCAATTTTACCAAAAACAAAAAACTTAGTCCTTTTAAAAACTGTGAACAAAATAATTTTGTCCTTACTAACAAAAGATACACTCTACATACACATAAAAAAAATAATAATAATAAAAGAAAACATTTGCCGGCTAAGCTATAGAGACAAAAGCCGAAGCCACTGCATTTAACTAACAATAAAACCTCCCCCCCTAACTTCAAGTTCTTGCTCCATCCTTGCCTAAGTATTAGCCATGTGCTCTAAGATAACTGGACACCCACATTTAAGAAATAAATAAAGAAAAGGTTTAGTTACCTCATCCACATTGACATCAGTTGCAGTTATACCAAGTTGAGCCTTCCCACTGAAGACAATCTCAGCCGATGCATCAGAACTTAGACCTCCTCTCATGCTAATGTAAATATTTTCTTCATTGGTTTTCACAGGATAAACAAAGAGATTCCTTAAAGCAGGAGTAAGGGCTCTCAGCATAGGACTTTTTGGATACCATTCCTTCATTGCTCCAGTTCGGAGATCAAATGTGCTATCAGTTGTTGGACAAACTATACAGCCATCCTTTCAATAAAAGGAAAAAGGAAAACACAATCAGCCTTTTTTGCTTCCCATCATTTTAGAAGAATATCTCAGAGATAGTTCATGGCATATTTCGACACAAATATGAGTCCGTACATGTATCTTATAGAAGTTTGTAATGACATTGATAGAGTTCATAGAGTTAATACTGCGTTGGAGCATAGGAAATGGGCAAAGTGTGAGAATATGGGGTGATAGATGGTTGCCAACCCAAAAATCCTTCAAAGTTACTAGTCCTCGGCCTCATGCTTTTAAGGGTAATATGGTGGATTCTCTACTAGATCAAGAAGGAGGTGGTTGGGACAAAAACTTGGTATGCAGTGTTTTCCTCCCTTATGAAGTTGAGACTATTTTAAGCATTCCAATTAGCCACACTTTTCCAGAGGATGCTCTAGCCTGGGCATGAACCCAAAATGGGAGATTTATTGTGAGCAGTGGGTATAAAGTGGCATGTAGTTGGCTGAAGGAACAAAGGGGTACGACTGATGGGGGCGAGACATCAAATCCAAAGAAGTGGAATGAGTTCTGGAACTTTATTTGGAGTCTGCACTGCCCAAGCAAGGTAAAGCATTTTATGTGGAGAGCGTGCAAGAATATCCTCCCCACAAACTACGGTCTTAAGCTCAAAAGAATTCCTGTAGAGGATGTGTGTGGAGTATGCGGGAAAGTAGAGTCTTCGGGGCACGCGCTTTGGGATTGTGAGGTGGCCGAGGCTATGTGGAGGGAGTCAAAGCTTGCTTTGCCAAAGCTTCAAAGCCCGTTGCGGGATTTCATGGAAGTTGTGTGGAAGATATGGGAGGATAGAAGGGAGATCAATTGGGAGTTCTTTGCCACCATAGCTTGGTGCATTTGGAAAAATAGGAATGCTGTAAAGTTTGAAGGTCGTGGCAAGGCAGGGAAGACAATTGCTAAGGAAGCTGAAATTATGGTGGAGGAGTTCAAATCGTTGAATGCAGCCTTGATTAGTACTCCGTCTTTGAGAACTGAGAGATGGACGCCTCCGTGTGAAGGGTGGTACAAAGTAAATGTGGAAGGGGTGGTGTTTATGGAGTCGGGTAGCTGCGGTGTTGGTGTTGTAATCAAAAACGCGCAAGGCCAGATTATGGGAGCTATGAGTAAAAAGCTGGAATTACCTTTAGGGGCTGTGGAAGTGGAAGCTAAAGCTTTTGAGGAGGGATTACTGCTTGCAGGGGACCTTGGGCTCAATCACGTGATTTTGGAAGGTGATGCTCAAGTGGTGACCAATGCACTGTTGGAAAAATGTCTTCCACCAACATCAATCCAACAATTATAGCAGGAGCAACGCACTGGAAGCAGAAGGTCCAGGTATGGACAACCAGCCACGTTCGGAGAACTGGAAATTTTGCTGTCCACTTAATGGCTCGAAATGCCAAACTTGTTTCTGACTGTGTAGTATGGGTGGAGGACACTCCACCCATTATTCAATGTCAAGTGAAAAGAGATGTAATCTTATTAACTCAGAGTTCAGTTTAATGAAAGTTATTTCGTGATTGATTATCAAAAAAAAAAAAAAAAAATAAATAAATAAAATAAAATAAAAAAACTGCTGAATAACATTTTCAAGTGTCCTAAAAATAGTAGAATCCAATTTAGAATTATTAAGGCCAAATTATCATATATGGGGAGGATTATAGTAAAAAGTCATAGAAAATGGTAAAAAGGAGTCATTATCCAAAACGTGCAACTAGTTAAAATTTCTTAAGGTAGGAAATTCTATCAATAATTATTACACTTCTTTTAAATTTTTATAAGGCATTCCTCGTTGATGCCAGTGTCGCCTGGAGGCCCTAACTCGCACATGTTTATATACATTTTGTCATTACTATTCTATTTAGTTTGTGATTGATGGGAATAAAAATTTGTAAGTCTATGTGATAGACTAATAGTGACAAATAGTTAAGTGTAATCTGCTTTATAAAACTGTTATAATAAAATGTGTGTATGAGAATGTGTGCTACAAACATTATTGAAATTCTATTAATATGACAGCTGAATGTAGGAATTTTAAGGGGCGGTCTAATTATGCTCAAGTATCACAATGAAGAATTAAAATATATATGAATATGACTATGGTTTAATGGTGGATTGAAAGAAAATTGAAAGTGGTTATAATAATGACAATGTCAAAGGAAAATTTAATGTGTATTTGGAACTTTTTAAATCTGGTTTAAACCATGCATGAGTTGGTTAACTTTTCAAAGTTAAAATAAATAAAAAAAATGTTTTCATAGAAAATAGTAAAAATAAATCTTTATCCAAAACATGCAACTGGTTAAAATTTCTTAGGGTAGAAATTCTATCAATAATTATCACACATTTTTTTTTTTTTTGTTGACAAGGCATTCCTCGTTGATGCCGGCATCGCCTGGAGGCCCTAACTTGCACATTTTTATATACATTTTGTCATTACTATTTTTATACAATTTGTGATTGATGCGAAAAAAAAAATTGTAGGTCTATGGATAGTAACAGACAGCTAATCATAGTTGCTTTATAAAACAGTTATGACAAAGTATGTGTGAAAATATATGCTGCAAAATTGATTGATTTTTTTTTTTTAAGAAACAAAAATGAAATTCTATTAGCATGGTTACTAAATGCATAAATTTTAAGGGGCGGTCTAATTATGCTCAAGCGTCACAAGGAATAATTCAAATATATAGAAATATGACTATGGTTTAAAGGTGGATTGAAAGAAATTTGAAAGTGGTTATAATAATGACAATGTCAAAGGAAAATTCTAATGTGTACTGGAAAATTTTGGGTCTGGCCTAAAACATGCATGCATGAGTTAGTTAACTTTTTCAAAGTTAAAATAAATAAATAAAATGTCGTCATTATTAAACAAAGAAAAACGAATTTAGCATGTGTAATTGTGTATGCCATAGAGTTCAAGATTCTGATTCAATGTTAGGGCATCTAATTAAACTTTGAACTACAAAGTGGAAAGACGTAATTAGTACATTAACCCAAAACTAAACACATCCCTATGGGAGATTCCTAACTTTCTTAAGTTGACATTTGTGGTTGATTTACAAATAATCTTGTTGATGTTTTCTTTCTTGTTTTTCCAAACTTCTTAATATTTGTGCTGTTGACTTTCCAATAATTTACCCGATTATATATGAGATTTTCTTTATTTTTTTATTATTATTTTTTTTGGTTATGGATATTGCTATCTATCATTTTCTTCTCATTTGCCCTTTATATAAAAGATGTATACCATGCATCTGGTGTATGTATCCTTCCTTTCACATGAGGTGGACCCCACACATGTGGGATCTACTTATATGTGAGAAGAAGGAAATGTACACCAGATATATAATGCATTTTTCTCCTTTATATGATGAGAGGGCTTTAAGAAAAAAAATGTCTTGCGTGAGGGTAATGAGTTTCATGGAAGATTAGAATGGTTTGGTTTTGTAATTAAAGACAATATGATTAAGCTTGCTTAATTTGGTTTGTTACCATAAAGGGAATGGTGTGGCTTTTAGATTAGCAAAATTGAATGGTAGATAGTAGACACTAGATAGTGTGATATTTTATTCAATAGGTAAGCGAGACAATTAATGTAACATAGTTAATTGAGCTACGTAACTCTAATGAGCTAGCAAGCAATATTCCCTATCTATTTGTAAGGTTATGCATGAAACCTAAAGTAAGTTGTGAAAATGCTCTTTATATTTTTAAATCATAATTCCTATATCTTCCGAATTTTTTCTGTTCTTTTATAAAAATTTTAAAAGGTCCATAAAACATTAAAAAAAAGAAAAGAATCAATAGTATTTTTTTTTATTATAAAATTTCAACACTAATTTTCAAGTATTCTAGCTGATGCCTTTTTTCTAAAAAAAAAAAATATATATATATATATATATATAGCTGATGCCTTTTGATTATAGTCGCTCCCATCCTCCCTCTTTTCCTAACTTGATTCTTAACATTTGCAGTTGACTTCCAAAAATTATGTTTGACACCTTTTGAGAGGTATTGTCAAATCCACACATTACAAGAAACTCTTATGGTTAGGCTTTTTTTTTTTTTTTTTTTTTAATTATAATTTATTTAAGATGTGATAGTATTTGATTATGTATGCTCGAAATTTTGAATCTTGTTAAGGAAAGGATACATATATAGAAATAGACAGGAACACCTAACACTACTTCACTTAACCAGTAATTTATTTATTTATTTTTTATTCTTCTCAAAAAAAATTCTTCTTAAAAAAGTAATTTATTTCTTGTGTACATATATTCTTTGAACTTCGAATGGCACAAATCGTATCAAGTAATTTCTCACCTGATTCATTTGTGCTTTCGTCTTACCAAGTCACTATTATAAGTAATTTCTCCAAAAAAAAAAAAAAAGTCACTATTATAAGTAATTCTAGAAAATAGAAAGTTTCCATTATAATCTACAAGGCTAAAATAAAATAAAATGAAGGACATTTTGACTTGGTAAAAGTAAATATTTTTAAAGCTGTAATAGTAAATAGGAGGACAATTTAAGCGTTGCCTTTCCTGAATCCAAAAGACCGTACTTTCTCGATGAATAACTCAATCTTCACCCACAGCTCACAGGTCTAACTTCTAAAAGAAATTAATTGACCAGACCATTCTATAGAAGGCAAAGTTGAAAACATAAGGCAATTTTGGTTTGTCTTATTTGAATATTTTTGATAAGCGTGATCATTTGGAATACTATCAGCCTAATAAATTAATAATAATCATAACGAGGATATTTTTTTGCTAAAGATAATCATAACGACAATAATCAAAAGAATTATGATTACGCTATATATATATATATATATTTTTTTTTTTTTTGGTTAAAAAAATACATCACTTTTTTTCCGAATACTAGAATATTTTAATCCACATTAAGGAGAAAATAATTTGTAAATTGTTAAATAAGTTGGTGCTAAACTAACACTTTATATAATCATATAATATATATTTTATTTGTGGAAATAAAATTAATCACAAATTTGACACAACATTTCATTTGTCTTCTCTCTTTATTTTTACTTTTGGGGGGATTTATTGACTTTATTCCAATAAAATTTTACTCTATATATATATATATATAAAACATGTGGGGATATATTTTTCACAAAATAATTGCATGTCAAAAAAAAAAAAAATCAAAACTACGAGCATTTACAAATTGATTAACATATCCATAGATTTCTCAAGTACACTCAGAAGTCACCCTGAAGTCAATGAATTTTTTTATATGGTCATGTATTTTTTTTAATTTACAGAATTAGAAATTTATTGGACTCATTAATCACGTGCTTGATCATCGTAATTCGTTTACTAATCATAACATACGGAGAATCACTGTATATATATATATAAAAAAAAAAAGCTTCGTTGAACATGTATTCCACTATTCCCACCGACAAAAAAATGGTCAAATGGATAAAGTATATTATTATTATTATTATGGCAACTTAATTTTTTTCTCTTTGACCAATTTTTGGACAGTGGCAGCTACCAAATCGACTGGAATTTCAACCTTTCATTTATTGAGATAAAAAAAAAAAGATTTTTTTAAGAGAAAAAAAAAGAAAAAGAAAAATGATTTGCGGTCAACTTTTCACCTCCTAAAATAGAACATATATTATATAGGGTGGAGCTTGTGTTCAATGGCTAGCTCTATTGGACATGTTGAAGTTTTGGATATGCGTTCATATCTAAGCGTGTCCAATAAAACAGGCCATTAGACACAAACCATACCCTATCATATATAGCAACTCATATGATGCATGGGTCATACATTCTATATAACAATATTTTAAAAAAAACAAAAATAAAGGTACAATACTTTAGGTTAGTGCATGAAAATCTCCAATTAAGATCTAATTGTGTGAATTAATTGGTCTTGAATTTAATAACACTATGTTTCTCCAAAATAATAATAACACTATTTGTGTTTTATTAGTTAATACTTAATACAATCATGTGTTTGAATTTAATTAATTAAGAACTAATATACTACACCTAAATTTTGCTTATATTTTAATTATCTTATTTAATTTCTTCTTTATTTTCAGGGTCCTGTTAAAGGGTGCCCTTAGAATAACCGTTAACAAATCATTTTAAGAAAGTTTTGACACCAGGCCACTTTCATAGAAAGTATAGAAAGTTGTCAAAACAATTAATTGTTTTTTTTTTTTTCACAAAAAGTTTTTTAAAATAGTTTATAAACCAATGTCCTCATAACATCCTTTAACATTTCATTTTTTTATGGGGGTTAATTACTTTATTTTCATTTATTATATATAAATTATTGTAAATAATAAAATTTTAAAAAAGGAGGTTATGAATGATTAAGGTGATGTAAGTGGGATCCAAAATTTTATTTGTCCAAGAGAAAGAAATAAGGAGGGGAAAAAAAAGAAGAAGAAGCAATACATCTCACAATATTATATCATGTTTAATATAATAAAGATGAGTTTTATAAGCTTGTTTACACCATGTAATGTAAGTGTTACAAAAAGTACCATATATTTTCACTATGTAACATTTTAGAAATATAATAAATTTTTGTAGATAGGAACTTTGGTAATAATTTTTTTTTGTTAGAGTAAGATTAACTTTTTAATCATGTATACTTTTTTTTATTAGTTGAGATAAAAAAGTTTTTTTTTTTCTTGAAGTATGTAAAATAAATCAAATATCGGCTTCACTAAAATTAATTGGTCTTTTTATTTTTTATTTTTTATTTATAGTTAAAAACAACTAAAACGGAAGCTATAAGTTCAAATCTTATCATATTTACCAAAAAAAGGGGAAAAAAAGTGATAAAAAGTTTATAAAAGAAAAGGGTAAAAAGAGCATTTCACATGGGCTAAGAGAGTAAAAGAAGAAAAACATGAGAGGGCATCCATATGATAGAACCACAACATGTAGGACATGTCTTTTGACATTTTATCATTTTTGTGTGAGATGAGAAATGACTTTACAAAGTACCAATGTTTCTCGTCGGCTGTCGCACATATTTTCGGATATTTTCCTCCACTAACGACTTGTAGCACATATTTTCTGAACAACATATAATACCGTGATTTTAGTGGCTTATTGAACACTGGTCCATCTATTTCAACACTGAGGCCCAACCCATCAAGAAAACTGAACCTCAGAAACTATGGGAGCTGTTGTGCCCGAAAGATAAGCCCAACATCGCCCAAAACAAAAAGGGCCATTCGGCCCATTATAATAAACATCAAATATATTTACCTTAGGCACCATAGAAGTCTCTGAATACACCTTTCAGAAACAAATTTGCCAATTTTTATAATGTATTAAAGCATTTGCAATGTCCTTCAATTTGAAATTTTGTATTTAGTGTACAAATTGATTGAAATTATCAACTGCATGACATGAACAAGGATCAACAACATGGTCTGATTTCTAGAGAATATACAATTACAAACAAACATTTCTAAACTATCAAAGAGACAAACATCAAAATGTGAAGAACAAAAAACTGGTATACTTTCCTATGAATCAGACAGACTTCTTTAGCATTTTTGTTTTTTCATTTAATTCCCCCTTGTGAATGCTGGGAAAGACAACCTCTTTCTTCCTAAAAGAACCATGACAAGTTGACACATCTACTTGAAAGCTTTGGAGGCGGCATATAGAAAGTCCAAGAAACCAGTTCCCTTGAGAAGACCTTTACCAGTCAAAAGTTCAAAATCTAACAATAGCAGGAAGCCAATTAGGGCTGCCTTTCCTTTGATAATTTCATTCTTCATGATGAAACCGAACCCCTGTTGACCCTAATCAACCACCATTCTTATCTAAAACACATATAGAGTAAAAAAAATCAGAATAATAGAGTTGAAAGTCACAAACTGCTTTCTTGCTTCAAGGGGTCCACAGATTTTAATTCCTACGAGACTACGAGTAGGCTGTAGTTCTTCTTTTTTTTTTCCTTTCCCTCTTATTAAAGGTAATTAGGTAGTAGTTTCATGAGGTCTTTGGTACAAATCTCCTAGACTACACATTGGGGCCACCTCAAAGAGATTACTTACTGTAATTATCCAGTATGTGTGAGACGGGGGACTACATGCACCTAGGGATTAATTAGCCAGGTGCTCTTAAGATAACCGGACACCCACATTTAAAAAATAAATAAAGAGAAGGTTCAGTTACCTTATCCACATTGACATCAGTTGCAGTTATACCAGGTTGAGCCTTCTCACTGAAAACAATCTCAGCAGATGCATCAGAACTTAGACCTCCTCTCATGCTGATGTAAATATTTTCTTCATCCGTTTTCACAGGTTAAACAAAGAGATTCCTTAAAGCAGGAAGGAGTAAGGGCTCTCAGCACAGGATTTTTTGGATACCATTCCTTCATTGCTCCAGTTCGGAGATCAAATGTGCTATCAGTTGTTGGACAAACTATACAGCCATCCTTTCAATAAAAGGAAAAAGGAAAAAGGAAAACAATCAGCATTTTTTGCTTCCCATCATTTTAGAACAATATCTCAAAGACAGTTCATGGCATATTTCGACAAAAATATGAGTCCGTACATGTATCTTATAGAAGTTTGTAATGACATTGATGGAGTTCTTAGAGTTAATACTGCTGAATAAACATTTTCAAGTGTCCTAAAAACAGCAGAATCCAATTTAGAATTATTAAGGCTAAAGCCTCTATTGGCCATGAGATATGACATCTAAGAGATGGAAAGGAACCCTTTAATGCAATGCATTGGTCAATTATAATTCTCCTTATCCTTAAAACGTTTGTTTGTAATTGTTCGAGAAAGAGTTTAAATTGGCTTGACCAAGAAGTCTTATGTCCTCCAAGTCTCAAGGATACTGTAACAGCTCTTAAAACAAGGATTAGAAATGAAAGGATACTCAAACACTTCCCATCAGCTATCAATGCATAAAATGAAAGTTAGTTTCCTTTCCACATAGTTAATATTACTTCCACCAGTACTAGAGGGAGGGTGGAGCAATGGAAAGTAGAACATTTACAAAATCATTGATCCGACTGTTCTAAATATTATTCATTGTTGGGGTGGCAGAATTTTCTCAAATCTAAATTCTGAACAATGTAGGAGTGACATTCCAATGCATGGCCGTTAGCATCAAATTCAAGCATTGGGCACAATTACAATATCCCTCTCCTACAAGAAACTTAAGACAATCTCTAAGAACACATTGCTCAATGCGACATTTTCTTCCACTATGTTTTTAATTTTTCGCATCAGAATACATGAATGTGCATGCACACTAAGAAGCTAGTCATATAAATGGGTATGTATTCTAAAGTTCCTTTCTAAATCCAAATAAACATGATTATCAAATAAATGAATTGTTCGAGTACATGCTTATTAATGAAAATGTAAAAATATAATGATACCCTGTTAAATGTTTCTTTTCTTCAACATTTTCCAAAAACCAAAGACAAATCCTACGTGAAAAGAAACATGTAATAGGGTATACCAACTCATATAGGGACCAGGGGAGGATTATAGTAAAAAGTCATAAAAAATGGTAAAAAGGTGTCATTATCCAAAACTTGCAAATAGTTAAAATTTCAGGGTAGGAAATTCTATCAATAAATATTACATTTTTTTTTATAAGGCATTCCTTGTTGATGCTAGCGTCGCTTGGAGGCCTTATCTTGCACAATTTTATATACATTTTGTCATTACTATTTGTACGGCACTATGGTACCCAAACCCATTTGGGCCTTGAGTTCTGACTCAGCAGTGTGGCCCATGGCCCTAATCTCTCTCTACCCATGACCCCAGCCCGAGCCCACGAAAGCCACGGGCCCAAGATTTGTACAGCTTAAAAACCTGAAGAGTAGACAGTCTACATTAGCACGCACCTTGTTTTGCCGCCTGATCCTTACTTGGCGAACGATTCCCAAGCAAGGAGAAAGGTGTTCGAATACGCCATCTCTTGTATGTCGGGCAGTGCCCTGGGGAATATCACTGTCGAGCATATCTACAACCAGTTCCAAGGCCACTCTTACCACACCCCACTCCCACCTAAACACCCACTCACGATTAACGATATTGGATGGGGGGGAGGGGAAGGCTGAAAGAGAAACAAAGAATAGAGTGGGGTGAGAAACCCAGAGACAGAGAAAGATAGTTTCGGTGAGTCTCTGTGCCGAGAACAACCCAATGTAAAAAATCCAAGCCCATTTTACAAATAGATTGTGAGCCCAAGTGAGGCCTAGCCCAATAGTCTCATTTTTGGCGCACACTATTCTATCTAGTTTGTGATTGATGAGAATAAAAATTTGTAAGTCTATGTGATAGGCTAAGAGTGATAGATAGCTAAGTATAATCTGTTTTATAAAACAGTTATAATAAAATGCGTGTGTATGAAAATGTGTGGTACAAACATTATTGAAATTCTATTAGTATGATTGCCGAATGCATGAATTTTAAGGGGCGGTCTAATTATGCTCAAGTATCACAATGAAGAGTTAAAATATATATATGAATATGACTATGGTTTAATGGTGGATTGAAAGAAATTTGAAAGTGATTATAATAATGACAATGTCAAGGAAAATTTAATGTGTATTTGGAAATTTTTGAGTTTGGTCTAAACCATGCATGAGTTGGTTAACTTTTCAAAGTTAAAATAAATAAATAAAATGTTTTCATAGAAATTAGTAAGAATAAGTCATTATCCAAAACATGCAACTAGTTAAAATTTCTAAGGGTAGAAATTCTATCAATAATTATCACATTTTTTTTTTTTTGACAAGGCATTCCTCGTTGATGCCAGCGCCACCTGGAGGTCCTAACTTGCACATTTTTATATAAATTTTGTCATTCTATCCTATACAGTTTGTGATTGATGCGAAAAAAAATTGTAGGTCTATGGATAGTAACAGACAACTAATCATAATTGTTTTATAAAATAGTTACGACAAAGTGTGTATGAAAATATATGCTGCAAAATTGATTGAATTTGTTTTTTTTTTTTTTTGAAAAACAAAACTAAAATTCTATTAGTATGACTACTGAATGCATAAATTTTAAGAGGTGGTCTAATTATGCTCAAGCATCACAACGAAGAATTCAAATATATAGAAATATGACTATGGTTTAAAGGTGGATTGAAAGAAATTTGAAAGTGGTTATAATAATGACAATGTCAAAGGAAAATTCTAATGTGTATTGGAAAATTTTGAGTCTGGTCTAAAACATGCATGCATGCATGTTAGTTAACTTTTCAAAATTGAAATAAATAAATAAAATGTTGTCATTATTAAACAAAGAAAAACGAATTTAGCATGTGTAATTGTGTATGCCATAGAGTTCAAGATTCTAATCCAATGTTAGGGCATCTAATTAAACTTTGAACTACTAAATGGAAAGACGTAATTAGTACATTAACCCATAACTTGACACATACCTATGCATGGGAGATTCTTAACTTTCTTAAGTTGACATTTGTGGTTGATTTTCAAATAATCTCATTGAAGTTTTCTTTCTTGTTTTTCCTAACTTCTTAATATTCGTTGTGTTGACTTTCAAATAATTTACCCGATTATATATGAGATTTAATTTTTTTAATTTTTTAATTTTTTGTTATGAATATTGCTATCTATCATTTACTTCTCATTTCCGCTTTATATAGAAGATGCATATCATGCATCTGGTGTTGTACCCCTCCTCTTACATGAGATAGACCCCATACATATGGTATTTACTTATATGTGAGAAGGAGGAAATATACACTAGATATATAGTGCATTTTTCTCCTTTATATGATGAGAGGGCTTTAAGAAAAAAAATGTTTTGCTTGGAGGTTATGAGTTTGATGGAAGATTAGGATGGTTTGGTTTTGTACTTATAAAGACAATATGGTTAAGCTTGTTCAATTTGGTTTGTTACCATAAAGGGAATGGTGTGGCTTTTAGATTAGCAAAATTAAGTAGTAGATAGTGTGAGCTTTTATTTAATAGGTAAGTGAGATAATTAATGTTACATAGTTAATTGGGCTATGTACCTCTAATGAGCTAGCAAGCAATATTCCCTATCTATTTGTAAGGTTACGCATGAAACCTAAAGTACGTTGTCAAAATTCTCTTTATAACTAAAAAAAAGAATCAATAATAATTTTTTTTGAGATAAAATTTCAACAATAATTTTCAACTAATCTAGCTGATGCCTTTTGATTATAGTCACCCCCCACCCTCCCTCTTTTCCTAACTTGTTTCTTAACATTTGTAGTTGACTTCTAAAAAATCTGTTTGATACCTTTTGAGAGGTATTCTCAAATCCACACGTTTCAAGAAACTCTTCTGGTTAGGCTCTTTTTTTTTTTTAATATATATAATTTTATTTAAGATGTGATAGTATTTTATTATGTATGCTCGAAATCTTGAATCTTGTTAAGGAAAGGATACAAGAAATAGACAGTAACACCTAACACTACTTCACTTAACCAGCAATTTATTTATTTATTTTTTATTCTTCTCATAAAAATATTCTTCTTAAAAAATTAATTTACTTCTTATGTACATATATTCCTTGAACTTCGAATGGCACAAATCGTATCAAGTAATTTCTCACCTGTTCCATTTGTGCTTTCGTCTTATTAGGGACCCAACCAGCGAACACAACACGAATTTTTGCGGGTTAGGGTAATGGGTTTGGGTCATAAACGGGTCAACCTGAAAGCGACACAATAAGAAACGTGTCCTAAGCGGGTCAACCCACGTAACCCGCAATAGACACGTTTGACACGCTAATTTATTTGTGTCAACCCAAAATGACTCACTTAATACAACCCGTTTAACTTATATAACAAATAAATATTCATTTTATTTTAGATTTGTCAAATGCCTTTTATATCCAACTTATATTTTAAATTTAAAAACAAAAGTGAGTACTTATAAAAACTTACAAGGGATATAATTGAAAATTGAAACTTTACAAACCCTAGATCTCTAAACCCTACAAACCTTAGATCTCTAAACCTTCTCATAAATATTTAATTTTATAAATATTCACTTTACTGTTTGCTCCAATTCTTTCAATATTGATACTTAGCATTTGGTAAGTTTTAAGGATATTATATTTTTTTTTAACTATGTTATTTTATTTTTGTTAGACTATGTTATTTTGAATTTGGGTTGAAGTGTATGCACTTCCTTTGGAGTGTAAATAAATTATTTTCTAGATGAATGTTATATTTTTGTTGAACTATATTATTTTGAATGTGAGTTAAAGACTTGAAGTGTATGCATTGCTTTGGGAATGTAAAAAAAAAATTATTTCTAGATGAATATTATATCTAATATTAAGTAAGTTGAAATGAATTGTGTTACATTTATGTCAACCCAACACGACTTGTTTATTAAGCGTGTTAAATGGGTTGGGTCAGGTCAACCCGTCTTATTAACAGATCGGGTTATGGTTGAAGGATCATGACACGATTATTAAATGTGTTAGGTTAGGGTTGAGCCATTTAGTTGAATACCCCTACCTCAACACTACAAAAACCCGACATGCTAACCTGAATTGACACCCTTATGTCTTACCAAGTTAATATTATAAGTAATTTCTCAAAAAAAAAAAAGAAAAAGAAGTCACTATTATAAGTAATTCTATAAAGTAAAAAGTTACTTCACCGCACACTCATGGTGCGATAGTCACTCTACAGGTATAAGTGCTTATGGGGTGTGAGGGGTAAGAGTTAGAATTCAAGTCTCCAGGAGAGAGTTTCACATATATATATATATATATATACACACACATACACACTTATTAGATTAGACTAGAGTAAAAATTATATCTTGTAAAAAAATAGTTACCATTATAATCCAGAAGGATTAAAAAAAAAAAATGAAGGACATTTTGATTGGGTAAAAGTAAGGGTCTATTTGACAGGGTATTTCAAACATTTATTTTTATTTTTTAAATAACATTACATATATTTTTACACATTTTTTCACTTACACATATTTCAAAAATCTATGAATAATACTATTTAAATTCCTTTACCAAACGGCTAAATATCTTTAAAGCTGTAAACACGAGGACAATTTCAGCGTTGCCTTTCCTGAATCCAAAAGACCGTACTTTCTCGATGAATTCACCCACAGCTCACAGGTCTAACTTCTAAGAAATTAGTTGACCAGACCGTTCTATAGAAGGCAAAGTTGAAAACGATAAGGCAATTTTGGTTTGTCTTATTTGAAAATTTTTGATAAGCGTGATCATTTGGACTATTATCAGCCTAATAAATTAAGAATAATCATAACGAGGATATTTTTTTGCTAAAAATAATCATAACGACAATAATTAAAAGAATTATGATTACGCTATATATATATTTTTTTTTGTTAAAAAAATACATCACTTTTTTTCCAAATACTAAAATATTTTAATCCACATTAAGGAGAAAATAATTTGTAAATTGTTAAATAAGTTGGTGCTAAAATAACACTTTATATAATCATATAATCTATCTTTTATTTGTGGAAATAAAATTAATCACAAATCTGACACAACATTTCAATTGTCTTCTCTCTTTATTTTTACTTTTGGGGGGTTAATTGACTTTATTTCAATAAAATTTTACTCTTTATATATATATATATATATATATATATATATATATGTGGGGATATATTTTTCAAAAAGTAATTGCATGACAATTATATATATATATATATATATGTGGGGATATATTTTTCAAAAAGTAATTGCATGTCAATTGTCAATCCACCAAAACCACTTGTGAAAACTACGAGCATTTACAAATTGATTAACATATCCATAGATTTCTCAAGTACACTAAGAAGTCACCCTGAAGTCAATGAATTTTTTTTTATGGTCATGTATTTTTTTTTTATATAATTTACAGAATTAGAAACTTATTGGACTTATTAATCACGTGCTTGATCAACATACGGAGAATCACTGTATGAAAAAAAAAAAAAAAAAA
The DNA here is from genome assembly GCF_001633185.2 of Quercus lobata. NCBI lineage: Eukaryota > Viridiplantae > Streptophyta > Magnoliopsida > Fagales > Fagaceae > Quercus > Quercus lobata. The sequence goes on along the minus strand of NC_044912.1, from coordinate 3,720,693 downwards.
GAAGCTTGAGCATGTATTCCACTGTTCCACCAATAAAAAAATGGTCAAATGGATAAATTATATTATTATTATTATGGCAACTTTTTTTTTTCCCCCTCTTTGACCAATTTGTGGACGATGGCAGCTACCAAATCGACTAGAATTTCAACCTTTAATTTATTGCGATTAAAAAAAATTGAATTTTTTAAGAGAAAAAAAAAAAAGAAAAACGATTTGAGGTTGACTTTTCACTTCTTAAAATAGAACCTATATTAGGAGTATATAGACTAGATGTGTCTAGTGACTAGTTTCACCGAACACATTAAGATGCAAACACGCGTTTGTATCCTATTGTGTCTAGTGGAATTGGCTATTGGACACAAGTTGCACCCTATTATATATAGCAGCCCGTGTAATGCACGGATCCTACAGTTCATACTCTAACAATATTTTTTAATTAAAAAAAATAAAGGTACAATACTTTAGGTCCGTGTATGAAAATCTCCAATTAGCACCTAATTGTTTAATTTGAATTAATTGGTCTTGAATTTAATAACACTATGTTTCTCAAAAAACAAACAAAACAAAAAATTAATAACACTATTTGTGTTTTATTAGTTAATACTTAGTACAATCATGTGTTTGAATTAAATTAAGAACCTAATATACTACCACCGCTCTCCCTTGGTGCGATGGTCACTCTACAAGTACAAATACTTGTAGAGTGTGGGGGGCAAGGGCTGGGTTTCAAATCTTCAGGAAGGAGTTTCACACACATATACACTTAGATTAGGCTAGAGTAGAAATTCTATCTTGTATCAAAAAAAAAAAAAAAACCTAATATACTACACCTAAATTTTGCTCATATTTTAATTATCTTATTTAATTTCTTCCTTATTTTTAGGGTCCTTTTAAAGAGTATCCTTAAGATAATTGTTAACAAACCATTTTAGGAAAATTTTGACATCACTTTCATAGAAAATATCAAAAAAAATATCAAAACAATTAATTGTATTTTTTTACATAAAAAGTTGTTTAAAATAGTTTATAAACCAATGCCCTCAGGGCATCCTTTAACATTTTTTTTTATGGGAATTAATTACCTTATTTTCATTTATTATGTATAAATTATTGTAAATAATAAAATTTTGAAAAAGGAAGTTATGAATGATTAAGGTAATATAAGTGGGCTCCAAAGTTTTATTTTTTTAACAGAAAGAAAAAGGAGGGGGGAGAAGAAGAAGAAATACATCTCAAAATATTATATCATGGTTAATATAATAAAGATGAGTTTTATAAGCTTGTTTACACCATGTAATGTAAGTGTTACAAAAAGTACCACATATTTTCACTATATAATATTTTATAAATATAATAAATTTTTGCGGATAGAAACTTTGGTAATAAATTTATTTGAGATAAAAGTTTTTTTTTTCCTTGAAGTATGCAAAATAAATCAAATATAGGCTTCACTAATATTAATTGGTCTTTTTTTTTAGTTAAAAACAACTATCATAAAACGAAAGTTATAAGTTCAAATCTTATCATATTTACAAAGGAAAAAAAAAAAAAAAAACACTGATAAAAAGTTTATAGAATAAAAGGGTAGAAAGAACTTTTCATATGGGCTAAGAGAGTAAAAGAAGAAAAAAATATGAGAGGGCATCCATATGATGGATTCAAGTCCTCTAGATTTCCTTAAATCTTAATCATTCTTTAATGATTTAATGATTTAAATTTTGCTATTACAGTATTCTATTAACAATAATTTTAATTATTTTATTTGTAATATTATTTTATTATTTTAAAAGTATTGTTAGTAGAATGCTAATATAAACTCTTAAATCATAAAAAAATGGTTAGAATTTAAATAAATCTATTGGTAGAATATCTTAAAAAGTCTAAAAGATCTGAATTCCATAATATAACCACAACACGTAGGACATGTCTTTTGACATTTTATCATTTTTGTGTGAGATGAGAAATGACTTTCCAAAGTACCAATGTTTCTTTTCCTCTTTTTGTCCTTTTCTTTCCACCAACGACTCGTCGGCTATCGCACATATTTTCGTATGTTTTCCTCCACTAACGAATTGTAGCACATATTTTCTGAACAACATAATACCGTGATTTTAGTGGCTTATTGAACATTGTTCCATCTATTTCAACACTGAGGCCCAACCCATCAAGAAAACTGAACCTCAGAAACTATGGGAGCCGTTGTGCCGGAAAGATAAGCCCAACATCGCCCAAAACAAAAGGGCCACTCGGCCCATTATAATCTCCATTGACAAAACATCAAATATATTTACCTTAGGCACCATAGAAGTCTCTGAATACACCTTTCAGAAACAAATTTGCCAATATTTATAAGGTATTAAAGCATTTGCAATTTCCTTCAATTTGAAAATTTGTATTTAGTGTACAAATTGATTAAAGTTATTAACTGCATGACATGAACAAGGATCAAACAACATGGTCTAATTTCTAGAGAATATACAATTACAAACAAACATGTCTAAACTATCAAAGAGACAAACATCAAAATGTGAAGATCAAAAAACAGGTAAACTTTCCTATGAATCAGACAGACTTCTTTAGCATTTTTGTTTTTTCATTTAATTCCCCCTTGTGAATGCTGGGAAAGACAAACTCTTTCTTCCTGAAAGAACCATGACAAGTTGACACATCTACTTGAAAGCTTTGGAGGCAGCATATAGAAAGTCCAAGAAACCAGTTCCCTTGAGAAGACCTTTACCAGTCAAAAGTTCAAAATCTAACAATAGCAGGAAGCCAATCACAGCTGCCTTTCCATTGATAATTTCATTCTTCTTGATGAAACCGAACCCCTGTTGACCCTCATCAACCACCATTCTTGTCTAAAACACATATAGAGTAAACAAATCAGAATAATAGATATGAAAGTAACAAACTGCTTTCTTGCTTCAAGGGGTCCATAGATTTTAATTCCTACGAGAAGGCTGTATTTTTTTTTTTTTTTTCTCCTTTCCCTATTATTACAGGTAATTAGGTAGTAGTTTCATGATGTCTTTGGTACAAGTCTCCTAGACTACACATTGGGGCCACCCCTTAGAGATTACTTACAGTAATTATCCGGTATGTGTGAGACGGGGGACTACATGCACCTGGGGTTAGCTAGGTGCTCTAAGACGACTGGACACCCACATTTAAAAAATAAATAAAAAGAAGGTTCAGTTACCTCATCCACATTGACATCAGTTGCAGTTATACCAGGTTGAGCCTTCCCACTGAAGACAATCTCAGCCGACGCATCAGAACTTAGACCTCCTCTCATGCTGATGTAAATATTTTCTTCATCGGTTTTCACAGGATAAACAAAGAGATTCCTTAAAGCAGGAGTAAGGGCTCTCAGCACAGGATTTTTTGGATACCATTCCTTCATTGCTCCAGTTCGGAGATCAAATGTGCTATCAGTTGTTGGACAAACTATACAGCCATCCTTTCAATAAAAGGAAAAAGGAAAACACAATCAGCATTTTTTTCTTCCCATCATTTTAGAACAATATCTCAAAGACAGTTCACGGCATATTTCAACACAAATATGAGTCCGTACATGTATGCTATAGAAGTTTGTAATGACATTGACAGAGTTCATAGAGTTAACACAGCTGAATAAACATTTCAAGTGTCCTAAAAACAGCAGAATCCAATTTAGAATTATTAAGGCTAAAGTCTCTATTGGCCATGAGACATGACATCTAGAGATGGAAAGGAACCATTTAATGCAACGCATTGGTCAACTATAATTCTCCTTATCCTTTAAATGCTTGTTTGCAATTGTTCGAGAAAGAGTTGAAATCAAGGATACTGTAACAGCTCTTAAAACAAGGTTTAGAAATGAAAGGATACTCAAACTCTTCCCATCAGCTATCAATACATAAAATGAAAGTTATTTTACTTTCCGCATAGTTAATATTACTTCCACCAGTACTAGAGGGAGGGTGGAGCAATGGAAAATAGAACATTTACAAAATCATTGATCCGACTGTTCTAAATATTATTCATTGTTGGGGTGGCAGAATTTTCTCAAATCTAAATTCTGAACAATGTAGGAGTGACATTCCAATGCATAGCAGTTAGCATCAAATTCAAGCATTGGGCACAATTACAATATCCCTCTCCTACTAGAAACTTAGACAATCTCTAAGAATACATTGCTCAATGGGACATTTTCCTCCAATAAGATAGTACTGACTTCATTCACTATGTTTTTAATTTTTCGCATCAGAATACATAAACGTGCATGCACACGTTTATTAATGAAAATGTAAAAATATAGTGACACCCTGTTAAATGTTTCTTTCCTTCAACATTTTCCAAAAACCAAAGACAAATCCTACATGAAAAGAAGCATGTAATAGTGTATACCAACTCATAATTGCACAATTTCCTTAACATGTAAATTTTAATAAAACAATAAGTATACCAGCACAAAAAGTGTCACCACTTTTATTTTACAAATGCTTAATGGCATGTTGTGATTAGTGCATGATAAAGGAAAGAGTTTCACTAACTGTTTCACACCATCCCTCTGTTTTTGTGTTGTGATGGGCCTAGTCAAGCACTATCTCAAATGTTCTGTGTTCTGTGTCAATGTTATGTGAGTAGGAAAGTGTGAAGACAATCATGAAATAAGTTATACAAGGAACACTAGTAAAAAAGAAAAGGAAAAAAAGGTTGTAAACAATGAAGTTGAGAGTAACCTTAGTGAGCTTGGCATTGATCAAGCCTTCGCTGTAGGCACCTTCAGCAGGGGACCTGTTTTCTATAGCGAACACTTCATCCTTATACCACAGCAGCAGTATGGTCTCTCCTTCCTGAATTATCACGCGCCTCTCCCCACGCGGCAGTGCTCCCAGTGGCACCACCGGCACCCACTTCTCTCCTCCACCGCCGCCTCCAGAGGGTGATGGTTCTTCTGCCACTGAGACTTCCGTGGCCTTGCATGTGGGGAGTCTCTTCCGAATGGGCGGAGGGGAAAACTGGTCATATCGGAGTGTGAAGAAGTGGTGGTGATGAGGGAGGGAGAGAGGGGTGAGGGAGTAATTACGGGGGAATGTGGGGGCTAATGGGGAAGTGAGGTTGAAGGGTGTGGTGGTGGTTGTGGTGGCCATGTCACATGTGATGTGAGGAGTTCTTTTTCTGTTTGAGGAAGAGAAGGAAAATAATGGAAAAGTGTGTGTGGGTGAAAGAGAGGAGAAGAGGGAGTGTCATGGCTTGATGATAGCCACACTCCTATGGAAGTGGATATGGTGATGTCAACCACATTTTTATATGCTTTTACTACTAACTAGTAACTATTACAGCATTCACATCCCAACTTTCATCTTATTCTATTTTATTATCTCAAAAAACTACTTTATTAATTATACCATACTCTTTTATAACACAACCAACATCCAAACTTTTATTTTCCTATTCTACTCATTAAAATAATACTAGCCTGTGGGCACGCGCGTGAGCGCGTGCTTAGAGGCTTTTCTATTTTTTGGGTAAAAATTAATAATTTGTATTTATTATAATTGAGGATTTCTACATTTTCCAATTACCAAAAAAAAAAAAAAAAGAATATGTAGGGTGAGTTTTGTAGATTGGAGGAGTTTTAAAACTAACAAAAGAGTAATCCTATTTTGTAGGGAGTTAGTGAGTAGAAGTGAGAATTTAAATCCACGTGAAATAAGGAGTTTATTAGTAGCAGGAAGGTATTTCAACGTAGAAGTAGAAATTTATTATTTTTGTCAATTTACTATTTTAACCCCATTTTTAAGTTTTAGGTAGGGTATTTTTGACAATAAAAAAAGTAATAACCAACTTTATTTTTCTAATTTACTATTTTAACTCAATTTTTAAGTTGTTGGTTAATTAATTTAGGGGTATTTTTGATAGGAAAAAAAAGCAATAACTAACTTTCTAAATCCTCTTAATATATATAGATATATTGCCTACTAAAATAATATAATATATAATTTTTGTGCTACTGCTACAATGCTGCAATGATCTTTTGGAATTAAAATATATTATAATTTTTACAATTGTGCTATAGTGCCATCCTAGATGTAGGATGGCACTATAGCACAATTGTAAAAAAATTTTACAAGTCCAATTACTGGGCTCTTTTTGTGCCTTCATGCTAAATTTCCCTTACATTTCCCATTTACAATTGCCAATGGGAATGCTCTTAGCTTTGTGGTTAGTGACTTAGTTTGAGCACATTGGATGGAGAGTTTTGTACTGGCTAAAGCTTGGGTCTAGTGTTTAGTTGTACTACACTTGTTGAAATGATAATATGTGTGCATTTTTGACTATATGTCATCATATCAACGATTCAATGCACTGGATAGACTAGACCTAACCCAAATCCTTTCTATAGACTTAAAAAGATACATCATATTTTTCATAGATTCATTGGTTTAGAACTTTATAGTATCAATTGATAGGATTTTCAAGGTGCTTCATGACCAAAGTGAAATATACAAAATTTTCTTTTAAATTGATTTGGAAGAATTTTTCTTTGATCCACTTTGTGATGATTCATAAGACCATCGATACATATTATTTAAAGAAGCTATATAAGTCGCTCAATCCTCAATCGTATCGTGAAATTGTGAATAATCTTTCCAAGCCGCTATTTAATGGATTTGGAGAAAAGCTTTCAGAGTGGAATGGTCCTCCCAAAACTAGGACACCACTGGGGGAAATACTACCTTAGGTCCATGGTCCTTAAAGAAGAGAGGTCCGTTGTTCAAAAAAGAAAAGAAAAAGGTTGTTGGCCTTTCTATCAAGAATAGAGAATATTATAGAGGGTTTCTCAAAAAAAAAAAAAAAAAATTATAGAGTGCTTTTCATGTGATACATACACTGACTGAGAAGAAGTTATGGCTGCCCAAAAAGAGCTAATTCATCAAAGATAAAGATGAGATTGGGCGTCAAACAAGTGAAACAACCCAGCTATATTTTTTCATGTCGGCCCACATTGACCGGGTCTCTCACAATGACAGGTGTTTTTTGGGCTCTTTCCAAACCCATGTACCCCTAATGAAATTGGGTGGATCCTTTTCCTTCCTTTTATTTGGTATTGTTCTTTTTCTTTTTGCTTTTAATTTTATTTTTATGGAGACTGATTTTTTGCTTTTATTTATTTTGCTGAAATTTTATTTTTAATTTGAGCTATAAAGAATGACTTCTTTTATAGGTCAATTTCTTCATAGAAAAGCATGGGTCTTTATGTATGGTTAATATAGGGCTTTAAGTCCATGAAATCTCTAAGGAAAAGAAAAAACATACTTAGTAATTAGAGTACTAAATCAAATAAAGGCTTACAGTAACTTATAATAAACTGATCTCTCTCTTTTGTAATACACAATTTTGGGGGCCTTTTACCCCATGTTGTGACTAGTTGCTCTTTTCTTTTCCAAGCCAAATTTCTAAAAATGTACTAGAAGTTTTTCCTTTTTTTCAGCTTAATTTGGGTTTTCCCATTTGGAATCTGAAGTTCAATCAGATTAGTTGGGAAAAGCTAACAAAACCCAGCCAAGTTGTCAAGCTTTCTAAATCACCACGTTTTAGTGAGAAATAAGATTGGTTATCCATCTTTTCATAAGGCTTACTTTAACACCACTGTCAGTAGTGCTATTACCATTAATGTGCTTTATGTTTTATCAATCAGAATTCCCTTTAATTAGGATAAGAAAGAAACTCCAAGAGCTTCCTGAGAAAACTACAAAAACAAACTCCAAGAGCTTCCTGAGAAAACTACAAAAACTGGATAAGTATGCTTTACTTTCTGATAAGCAATCATACACATAATTGTTTCCAGTGAGGAAACAACCAAGAGTGGCTTCCACACGGTATATCAGTTATAGAAAATTACAAACAAGAACGTCCTAGACCTCTTTGGTTAGATTTGACACTACTTTCAAAAGGCTATCATATATGTTTAGTGTTTACACCGTCAAGTCAGTGGAAAAAGGGCTCCTTTCACTTAACCTCTTGTATTATCATCATCAAGAGATAATTGATGTTGCTGCACTAAACTAGTGTAATAGTTAATTGATCATAATCCGTTTGCTTTGATGCCTGATTATTGTATTATTTCTTTATAATATCATGATAGAAGCAACTAAGAGCATTTGACAATACAAAATATAAAAATGACTCAGTTTTACGCATTGAAGTTTCAAGATCACACATTAGTCAAGTTAAAAATATATAAATTTGCAAAGTTGCTACATTGTAGCTATATATTTAATTTTTTAGTCATTTCTCATCTCTCTGTTTCCCCCCACCCCCCCTTTTTCTTGGTTGATAAAGAAATAATATTTTAATAAAATATAGTGTAAAATCGATAATCTGATGGGGGGCTTTTTTAAAAACGATTGTGTAAACTAGAAAAATGTAAGTTCTTATGCTTGCTAACGTATATTAGGATATGTGGGCGTTAGGCCCACCTTGTTTACTTGTATAGCACACTTACTTGTACTGCACACTCTGCCTCCTATATAAAGGCACTTATGTATATTCTATTACTCAATGAAATACAATACAATTACTCTGTATTTCTAACATGGTATCAAAGCCACTGCTCTAATCTTTTGGTGTGCCGCTCTTAAGCAGTCTTGTCTTCTTGGGTGTCCTCTGCAACCGTTTTTGTGAGCAGCACCGCTGCCTTCACCACGACTCCAGTGCATCAAAGACCACTGCCTTGCCGCCACCACCACTTCCGCTTCTCCGATCAGACCACAGATAGCATCATTGGAAAGTAGTCTCTCCGATTTGCCTTTCTGTGAAATTTCGTCTTCATCGGACCTTCCACGTGCCTCCACGCGCCACCAGAATTCTCGGCGTAACCTGCACGCGCCACCACGCGCCGCCAAGACGCTTGGTTGGCAGCCTAGTTTATCTCACTGTCACTCGTCCAGACATTTCCTATGCTGTTCATCAGGTGAGTCAGTATCTATTTGCTCCACGATCGACTCACTATACTGTTGTTCTGCGTATTCTTCGATACCTAAAGAGCACTCTCTTCCATGGTCTTTTCTACTCT